>NW_010560654.1:0-35259 GCF_000687285.1 Phaethon lepturus | reverse complement strand
TCCTTCACTTTGTATTCTATGCTAGGGTCTTCCTTTGGCACTCTGTTTTGTAGACTTTTACCCACAATTACCTATCACTACTCAGCTTTTGTCTGAGTTAAATGTACTCCTTAGAATAAAAAACCCATAAAGAATGTATTCTTGAATTTTTCCATGAAAAAGTTTACCAGTGTGTACTTTTTTTACTTTGAGGAGGTGGGGTGGAGATTTACCAGTGACACTAGAGAAAAGGCTGAGGTAGAGCGGGGGTAACATAAAGGAGCAGGAGGGATGTAATCTTGAATTAACACCTTTTTTCTGCTTCTTTCCCTGCATAATTAATTAAAAAATTATAATATGATCTTGCAGATGTATCCTCATTGAGTATATATCCTAAAAGTACCTTTTTCCAGTGACAAGAAAAAGGTCATGTTTATTTGATTAAAGAAACATAAAGAAGGAAGTGGGCAGCAAACAAATGCCTTTTAGCAATATCATGTCCGATACAGAGGAATTTCTACATCTGTCCTTACCACAATTTCTTGGAAATGTTGGAGCAACATTCTGTCTTAAATGTGGAAGAAAGCTTACAGGAACAGTCTTTCAACCTTATGGTAAAAAGGTGATGGGGATAAGTATATACTAAAGAAATCACATGGCTCTTTCCCTTATATTTGAAAATGAAATGAAAATGTCTCTTTCTGTAGTTGCAGTGAAATTCATTGAATCCTCAAGAAAACAGTCTTGTGAAAACTAGACTTGTCAAGAGAAAATACATTAGAATACATGGAAAGAATAAAGTGGGTTCCATTGTTACTTTGATGTCTGAAGAGCTGTATACACTTGTATGAAAAGTACTCAAAAATAGTTGTTTGCATAGGGATACTTGTGTTTTTATTTTGCATGGGGGGAAAAGTTTAATATACTTTACTATGAAGAATAGCTGAAAGTGTAGAATATCATCAGAAAAAATGCACACTATAAAAGCGAGCTTATGTCTGCTATTATGAATAGGCAAATTCAAAGTCAAAATACTGATTTTTGCTTACGTTTAAAGTTTACAGCAAATTGAGGTAGTTGAGGTTATTCTAAATCCTATATGTTCAAGGTGAGACTCCTTTTAACCTTGCCACTAAATAGCAAGTAATGGGAAAGAGGATTTGGGGGGGGGGGATTTTAAGAATGGTAGTGTAATTTAACCACAGTTTTGTATAGCTGAATAAATGTAAACATGTGCTTTAGACTGACAAAGGAAACTTGTTATTTTAAGTCTTCAAAAACTGTCAGCAATAGGTTTAAGCATTAATGTTGCTATATTTATTACAGGTACCATAACTGAGTAATGAAAAGATTGGTAATGTGCATAAATTCATCCTGTGAGACTGTTCTTGAATACTTGTCATCCATAGTAAAGGTGAATTTTTATGGAGGCTTTTTGAACACATTATCAGAAAATTGTACCTGAAACATGTTCCATCATATTCTGTAAAGATGAAAGGCTGTGTTTTGGTGAGAGGAAAGTAAGTGCAAGAAAGCTCGAGAGCAGGAGGGAAACTGAGTGCAGTTAATGGGTAGGAAAGAGAGCTTTGAAATGCTTCTGCATAAGAAGGTAGGCAAGATATGCCTATATGTTGCAGATATACCTAATAAATACCATGAGAACTTTGGGGCTCAAAATCTGGAAATAAATAATGAAGTCACTCACTTCTCACTTCTGCCAGTTTTGTCTGGAGTTTCTAATCCCTCCTTTCCCCAAGATCCATCAAAGGCATATTAAAATGCCAGTGATTCTGTCAGTAATAGAGGAAGTGTGCAAATATGCCATACGAACGTATAGTAACTAGTAACTTGAGGCAGGTGATGCTTAATTTTAGTTCCAGTTGTTGATCCAGAACTGTACCTATTACTAAACACCTGTCTTTTTTTTAAGTAAATGGCATGAATGATAAAGATATGCTAATTTCTATGTAACTGCAAGCATCCATTTATGCCAACTGTTTATAAAGCAGTCTTAAAATACATGAGAAACAATTTTGCACCTTCCCAGAGTTTGGTTTTAATAATGAAACCCTGTAGTGATGCACTTAGCTCTGCTCCTCCCATAATTGACTATTTGTAGGTTCCTTTCTCAGATGGTTTGAAGTAGTCACTCATTTTTCTTGTCAAAAAGATACTGGTCTATCTGGACATAAGGAGGAATAAGTGCCTCTGTGAATCATCAGACCCTTTTGAACCCTCTGATCAGTGTGAACAGCACCTGTTTAGAAGGTGAATGTTTGTTTGAGAAATCTGCATGAGCGTACTATTTTAATCTTCGGTATTTATTTAATTTGCATCCAAATATTGTGTGAAGATGTGAATATAATGACTTCTCATTAAGTTATCATCTTCTATACTCTCAAGATATACTGACTGAAACAAATTTTGAATGTTGTACAGATGATTGTAGATAGGCAGGGTACATGCATCTCTCCCTGCTGCCTCTTTTGCCCCAGTAATAATTTGCTTGTGACTGAAATATTCCCAAGCTTTCTCAGACCTGTTGTAATGCTTATATCATGATTAAACCCATACTGGCATCTAAACTTTGATTTCCTATTCTTCTCTTAATGTAACTCCACCTAGATTTCTCACTGATGGTTTGTGAACTTAATTTTTGCATATCTAATATACATTAGCACTGGAGTAACTTAACATAGGAAATGCAAGTGACCATTTCCTGATATCATTAAAAAGAAGAAAAACCCTCCACACCTTCTTCCTGCTACTCTTCCTTTAGCACTGTTTTTTCTGGCTCAACTTTTAATTTTTGAGTTCATGCTGTATTTAAGCCAGATTTGGATGCAGCTGGAGAACTTTTTTAATTGAGCCTAGTTGGATACATCTTTCATCTTCATATAAGCCAGGGCATAACTCCAAAATAGCCTGCTCTGCTTGAAAATCAACATTGTAGATAGAAAATGGGCAGTTAAACTACAGTATTTCCTTGCAAATCCCCTACTGATGGCGAGAGTTGGTTGTTAGGTGCTCTTGTGTGTTTTGACTTGCTGGGTAACCTCACAGATCAGTAGCTATTTCAAGGCCTACTATTCTCTTTTCCTTTTTATGCTTGGAGGAGAGACAGGTGAAACATCAGATTGTGATGCCTGGGCTTTAGGATGTTTTGTAGAGCGCCCTTAAAGGCGTCTTAGTTGGAGGCTGGGAAAAGGGATAAAATCTACTAATGAATTTTATAAGTGAGAACAGATTAAAATGGCCCACTCTGCTCTGTTCTGCGTGACTCAGTGGAACAACCTTACAGTCACAGAAACAATATTTTGATGTATTCCACGTGTGTCAGTATTAGAAGAGGAATCAAATCCATGCGTCTGTTTTTTAGAGCCTTATGGATCTGTTGTTCCTATCGGAGTTGTTTGGTCCCCAGCTCTTCTGACAACTGTTGAATTTCAGAAGGGAAAAGGGAGAAAGACAGTGTGTCTAATGCTTAGAACACAGGCAAAAACTTGTCTTTGCTCTTTGTTCTCTGCTGCCTGTTACTTGATTTGAAAATAAACTACTTCTTGAGATTGTGCTTTTTTGCCCTATGAGTTACCAAATGTAGTACAGCTATGGGCTAAAAAATTTTATTAGTGAAGATTATCTTATTTAATGGTACTATCCCAAGAACAAGACCGACTAGGGTAGTCAGCATTAGGTGGTATTTTCCAACATGCGGCTTACATGTTGTACTCTCACAGTGCATTGTAGAACCATTCAAGTTCAACTCCTCGTGCTTATTTTTGAAAAGGACCGAGGTGAATGCGATACATTACATTGCTTCTGTACTGACAGTTTGGAATTGATTTCTGTTAATTGTACTGGACTTTACAGGTGGACTGGTGGTCCTTTGTGATGGACACTGGACAGAGGAGATAAGTCTTTCTGGAAGTGATTTAAGGAGATGGCATAACAAGGAAGCATGAGAGGGCCAAATGTGTGTACTATTTTTGTCAAAGTTTATTTTAGGGTTTGACTTTCCTATTTGAATAAGTGTTATCTGCCCTTACTGCTCTAGCGACTATGAGGTTTTTTCCTCATTTTACTGTGGAGATTGTGATAGGTTTGGGCCTTGAAGGGCTTAAAGAGAGAACAAACCTTAAGGATTAAAGGGCAAGAATGCCCTTGATGGGTTTTCACTAAACCTCTGAGCTTTCTTTTCTGTATTGACACTGTTGTAGAGAGAGAATGCACTCTTCCCCCTCAGGAAACATTGGTGTTCACTGAAATTACAACCTGGTATACATGGTCTGTCCATAGAAACGGTTAAGAATATTTTCTTCAAATGTTGGTCAAGTCAATGTGAATTCTACTATTTGTTGGCATTATATATAGTCAGTTTCATTCAGTATTGTACTCATTTCTGGGTTAACTTTTAAAATACTTCTTCTAACTTTTAGAAACTCCAAAAAGTGTATGATCTCTTCAGAGCAACATTTCCTCTGCTGTTGCATTGCAATAACTAGTTAGTCAAGACACCTGACAGGGAGCTTAACTGTTAGGGAAGATAGGCAGTGGAGGCCAGATAGCATGTAGGTTTTCCTGGTGTATGTTGTTTTAATAAGGTCCTTTTTTTTCTCTGATCTTTTCTTATTTCCTCCTTCATGCGAAGTCTTGCAAAACTGGTATTGATGTAAGGTATCTTTCTCTACTTCCCCCCCTTGTTATAACGTAACAGGTAGATATAGGCAGTGGAGAGTGCAGAATTCTGATGGAAACGTTGCTGGAATGAAGTTTGAATTACTATGGGGATCAATAGAGGTAGAGAGAAAGTACTTTCCAGGAGGCAATTCAGGCAAGGGAACCTAATTCTTACTGTTCTGTGTTGCCTCTGTGAGGGCCCACCCCTCATTCCACTGACAACTGGAAACTTGCAGGAAGATTAGGCTTCAGTTAACATCTATGAGTTCATTACCTGTTTACCCTACAAAACTTATTTGATGTATTCTATGGAAAATAATTCTTGTTCTATTCTTTCTTTTTTTTAATAGTGAGAAATTCTAAGTGTTTTCTTATAGTAAATTTTTAAAGCTAGCAGGGAGAAAACTTTTGAGTTGTGATGAGCATTTCTTCTTCATCCTGTAAACTTCCTTCAAGGTTAGGTGAGGTGAGTTGGAAACAGTTCAGTAGTTGTGAATCCTTTTTGCTTTTCCTTTCTCAAGATTTCCTCAGTAAAATGTTGGCAGTGTGTCACAGTAAGTGGACACTAGTGTGAAAAAGAGTTGGACCGAGGCTGCCCTATATCGCAAGGAGAAACGAGACAGCTTTTTCTTTACCCAGTAAAACCTCAGTGATGGTGTTTGTACTGTTTATAGAAGGCAGAACTTGTTTACCTTATTTTTCCTTTAAAAACAAACAGAGAAAAACTACATAGGAACTCTAATTGTGGTGTGAATTTGAGACATATGCTGCTTAACATCCTGCAGAACAGTGAGTGGCTATGCTTTTATTATAGACTTCTGAAAATTTGAATACTTGGCAGTATTTAAGCCTGTGGAGTCTTGCTCCGTATCCATGCACACTCTTTATAAATTGCTTCATTTTTGTTCTAGTATGGCAGCTTTTCAGAGAAGTGTTTTGTCCTTTAGAGTTGTGGCCAGCCCAGAGTGGTGTGGAGGTGCCTGATTGTCAGCAGCTTTCTAGCGTCAGAAGCTCCACACACACCTTTGGGCTGGTAACAAATGCTTTGGCAATCAACTTGAACAAAACTATGATCTTGACTTCTCCAACTCATTCTAAAGTTTGTTGTATATCTCAAGAAACAGAGATACCCCATTCTCTGACTAAGTCATTTGAGGGAAGCAGTTTTACAGTAGCCCAGAACACTAAGCTCCTACCATTTGTCTGCTGGGCAATTCAAATTTTGTAGCCTAAAGGTACTATGTTCTGTGTTTGAAACTTGGAAACAGAAGACAAATTTCAATTTCTAAGTTTTTCTTCAAATGAGAACAGCTTACTGGCTGTCCAAGATCCATGGCACTTACCTGCCATTAAGAACTCTTTCTCATAGTCTTGTCTTCTGTAATATGCATGGATCCTGCATTTAAAGGCTGGTTTGATAGGTGTTTCTTCCATACAGTGAAACTCTTCAGAAATGAGTTATTGGGATGCTTTAGTGCATTGAAATTGTCCACTGCAAATGGATGAAAAGCAGCAGAATTTTGCTCTGTCTAAATGTTAGAATTTTTTCTGCTACCAGACCAGGTCTGGTGCTTTAATATCTTACAGAGAGAATGGCCCTCTCTAGGGGAGCAAGGTATCATGTAAGTGTCAAACAGTTCTTCTGTTGTTTAGAGAACTGAATATTATTCCCTTCTTTTGAACTTCTACCCTATTGTTTGGTTACGTATCAAAGTACTGTCATTTGGGACAAAAATTCGTCATAGACCTGCTTTTAACATAGCTTTAGGAACTTCAGAAGCTATTGCGTAAAGGATTTTGGTGCACAATACAGAGCCTAAGTGGAGAAGATTCATTTTAATCAGATACTAGGCTTCTTTTTCAAAAGCAGAAGAGACTAATTTGTGTTTATAGATACAGACAGAAATTATTTGAAAGATTTTGTCTTTAAATGTAACTTAGTGTATGTTAATTTCCTTTAAATATTCACTTAGATGTGACTATCACAAAATAGATTTGGAGTTTATAACAGTTTTCTTTATGGAGAACTGACGAGAGACTTGATAATTTCTCCCAAATTACTTCTAAATGCATTCAAGTAGTTGCATAGCTTTTGTCTGACAGAGTTTCAACAGTCAAGAATGAAATTTCTGCAAAGATCTTAATTTTTTGGCAAAATACAATACAGTTAGATGAGAAATGCAGATACTACAAATGCAATTTTGATCTGTTAATGGAAAGATCTTTTTGAGATGATTTTTAGTAATGATACGAAGTTGTGTCTTTAGGAGCTGTTATGAATCTGTACATCACTTTGGATACTTGAATATTCTGTACACCCCCAAGTTTGGAGCTATATGTATCTCTTGCTAAAAGGACCATTGGATCAGGCCCTGAGTGAATGTCAGTTCAGATTTTAAAATCGAAGGAATCCTATGACTAGAGTCCAGTTAACTTTAGAATATGAAGCCATTTAAAATTTTAGCTTTGTCTCTATTATTCTTCTTAGTTTAGTAATCTGAAGGCCTTTAAATACTACTTACATGGAGAACTATATAGAGTGAAAACCCTTCAAGAACCCATAGAAATTGACATTTAGAATGCAAGAAGCCAAGCAGATGCATCAGCTGCAGGCAAGCAAAATGTATATGTAGCACTTTCAGAAGGTGAAGGGTAAATAAACAGATTTTTGCCCTTTCCTCTTTCATTATCCTGCTTATCTCTTTTTGCAGTATTAAGTGATGTAAACACTTTTTATTCCATCATTTCATAACAGGTTTTACATCATTTGGATTTAGCTATGTGGAATTAAAGTTAATGTACTACTACTCAGAATAATCTTTGTGGGTTCCAAATTATTCAAAAGTTGCTTGAATTAAAATCACTGATCATTTGAAGCCTTGCAGGTGATAAAATCTCCTTCTTCTTCACCTTCATAGTTCACTTGTATACATCTTTGAATGGTGGCTGTTTTGCTAGCTTTAAAAGTGGATATATAATTTCTCTATTCAGGAATTGTTTTTTTTTAAACAGTGTATGAATTACGGCATTTAGCAGATAGTTAGCTTCCCTTCTGACCTCTCCTGAGTTAGCAGGAGACCCACTTAACTGACACACATAGAGTCATTTTGAGCCTTAGCTTTCAAAAATATTTTAGTGGGTCAGATGTCTCCAAAATTTCATTACTTCCTTTATTTGCTTTTAAAATATTAATGATCTACTCATGCAATATGCTGATTAAGACTACGAAAATGCTGAGACAAAAAGTTCATTTTACCACTTATGGTACCCAAGGTTTCTCTGTGCTTAGTTACATGTCTTAAACTATATTAAATATTCTAAGACCTTCTGAGTTGAAGTCTGTTCCTTGAAAAGACAAGGTTTGACTAACTGGTTACATAATCTCTCACAAACTTCTGTATGAGGGTTGTGGACTTAAATTTCAGCCCAGACTAAGGCATGCAGGGAGTATTTTCTTGTTTTATTTTTTTATTATGATTGTGCCCACAGGATAGAGTGTCTGTGTTCTCTTGGACTGGCTGGGGTAGCCAGTAAATCTGTGAAAACAGAGCCTTTGCCCTTTCTCTCCCTTCCTAATATTTTGAAAATTAGCTGTATAAATTTCTATAAAGTTAAATTTTCCTCTAATGGTGTCTAATAACAGCATTAAATTCTAAAGCCATGTGGAAATACCGGGTGCTGTAATAATCTTGGACTCACTTGATAAAACTCTCCGCTAGGGCCTGGGATCGTTACTGTCACGTCAGGCTGAAAGATGAATGCAATTAACTTGGACCAGAATGGGGACAGGAGCGTGTCTCTGTACCAAAACTAAGAGGAGGGCAGGACTGCAGAGGCCCTGGGGGAAGCCCTGTTAGCCGCTGGTTCTGAGGAGGAAGCTTCCACTAAGGTTGATGTTCCATTACTGGGGTATTTTTTTCTTATCAGTGGGTTTGGGTATGGGGTATGTGTTCTTCTGTTTTAAGACTTGGTAGGAGCTTGGCCCATTCTCAGATGGTCGTTTGTCTGCCTTGCTGGGGGAGGGGGAAGAAGCAGCATTTGTGTCTCTGACTGTAGCTTACTCTCTCATATTGAAGAAGTCATGACATAAGATGTTTATTGATGCTAAGAGAAAAGTTTGCTTCTGGGGCATGAATTGGGATTATAAGAGAAGTTGCACCCAAAAGCACTTTAAACTCTTCAGAACAGTTGCAGTCCTGTTTGCCCATCTAATCTCCATTTGCGCAGCACTTCCCAGTGTCCATTACTGCTTTCACACCTGCTTTTAAGGGAAGCTGTCCAACTGTGCCATGTGTTTACCTACAACTCATCCGTACTCGGTCTATTCCCTGGAGATGAATCCCTTTTTGCAGCCCACTTGTCGTTTCTGGAGGTCAGCAAGGAGGAGAAACTGCAGAGAGAGGAGTGGGATGCATCATCTGAAAGGACGGTGCACCTTGCATGTATCCTGTTTGCGCTGACGTACGCTGCGCTGGTTTACAACTGTGTAATGTCCCCGAAGCAGGCCTGTGCTCGCAGCGTGCTGGGAAAGCTGCAAGACAGCAGGCATCAAATGTAGTGTCATGGGAAATGAAAAGTGCCTATTATAAGGCTTTAGGTATTTAATGTTTGTATGTAAACTGCTTTGGTAATGAGTCAAATTTCAATTCTATAGGAAACAAGGTAATAGGAAAGTATCTTTAAAAGTAGTCGTCTTAATTTTTTTTTTTCCCAGTGCATTCTGTTACCTTGCCTGTCTTAAATACATGTTGTTTTGATATCTTCTATTTTGTAGGGCTGAGTGCATTTCAATAAAACATTCAATTGATATGTGGCATATAATTTATAGAAAGAGTTAATCTCTATGTTGCCCATTATAAAAAATAAACATTTCTTTAAGAAACATTTGTACTTTTATTTTTGCAACAGACCTTTGGTAAGTCAGACTAGAGAAGTACCTGCTTTTTTAAATAAACATTCTTGTACTAAAAATACCACCCCAACCCTGCTTTTTAAAAAACTGCTATTTTGTTTGTCTTTTCGTAATGGTCTTTGAAAGACCATAAGTAGGTTGATGAAGAAATACCTATTTAAGAACATCCTGTGGTTGGGCTGATGACAACACTTTGTAGTGTCATTATCTGGAGTTGCTGAAGCACTGCACGCTGAAGCACTGCACAGGAGTGAAGGAAGTCAGAAGTTGCACTTCTTTACATTTATCTTCCTCTGGAACCAGTGGTTCCAGTGCTGTGCTTCCAAGGCACCAAATTCACTATATCTTGGAGGCAAAACTGAGTTAGGATCCCATACCTTGTGGTTTTGTAGGTTGTGATTATATGGACGCTTTGATTAAGCTTCAAATTAGACTGCTGCTGTGGAAGTAGTGATCTGCCTTCCTGCCTGGTCTAACTGCTTACTTCTGCCTCTCTCCTGTGCCAGAATTAGTGGTCATGTTGCTGTGCAGTTACTGGAGTCAAAAACTTGTCTGGCTGAAGACTAACTCTGAGATGTGCTAGTTTTTGAGCATGATCCAGTTTGCTCGCTTGGCTCACGTGCAGTTGAATGAACGCTGCTTTTGGCATAAGGGAAGTGGCAGAAAGAAAGGGCTGAAACAAGGGAAGGGTGAAACAGCTTTCATTTGACAGCTGCCTGAATTTATCCTGGACTAAACAGCAGTGTAACCACAGCTTTGAACCCAATCTGTGGCTTGGTAGTCTCCTTTTTCAGGGGTGCAGTTAAGGTAAATGTACCTGCAGCTCCTGAATGGCAGAAAAGAAGGCAGGCTGTGTCCATCTTTCTTCTTTGGTGCAGCAGCTAATCCACACAGTAGCCCTATGCATGAAGAAGACATATGTGACAGTAGACCTGAATGACTGGGATTTAAGTATAGAGGATGGAGATTGTTATACTTGCATATGGAAAATTTCTGTTAAAGCTTTGCATTTTGTTTGTCACCATTGATACTATTTTTACTATAATCTAACACAGGAAGTATGAAGATGAAGCACAGAAAGAAATCTAAAAAGGTCCTTGAGTGTTCTTTGAAGAACTGAATTTGTGTAACTTGAGTTGTACGTAGGAAGAAGAGCTGAGAAGGAAGCAACCTGAATTAAGACACTATGATTTTTCTTTAGGAAGTTTCAAACTGAATTGGTCAGAGGCAGAACTTCTTAATTCTGCTTGAGAACTTTTGTTGCAAGTCCTGAGTGTTTCAATATACATCATTTACACTGAGGCCAAGCAGGAAGCAATGAGGTGTCTTTGAAATCTCATACAGTCAAAGCCTTTGTTTAGGTGTTAATCTCTGGCTTTGAATAAAACTATTCATGGACAACAGAAAATCAGACCCAAATACCCCAAATCAGACTCAGTCCACTCTGGGTATCCTCACTCCTGCTGCCCAATTATGAAGAAGGAGGAAACCTGTAAATTTTACTGAAAAGGATGTGAATTTTCCACAGCTGCTTTTGCTCTCAGTGGTCTTATACAGGCATAGCTATGGTGAGAATTTGTCCTGTACTTGGAGCTTGGTTAAAAAGTGTTGGGTTGGGTTTTTTTATACATGAATTGGGAGAGAAGCAAGGGTTTTTTTTTTTTTCTTCTAAGTTCTGCAGAGTTCATTCAACATAAATAAAAAATAGTAAAATTGTTTGTTTGGTGGGGTTTTTTTAGACTTATGTAGGGATTGAGCTACTAAGGAAAACAACTTTTCTGCACTCACGTTTCAAAGTCTGAGTCTGTTACAAAGTTGGCAGTATCACTTAACCAAAATCACTTTCACATCAAGAATTCTAGAGGGTAACTTCAGTCTAATGCTGTAGGACATCTTTATATGTTGGATCAGTCCATAGCAGTTATTCCTAAGACATTTATCTCTTGATCATTCTAAAAATGCTAAAAAAAACCCGAAGAATGCTGAAGCATAAGAATATGGACGTTCTGATTTAGTTAGTTACAGGTGTGGATCTAAAAAAAAAAAATACTACCATTTGAGGCAGGCACTTGTAAGAAGTTTTCTGCTTTTTTCCAAGCGGAGCAGCCTCTACTTTTTCTGCTCCTCTGCCCCCCTGCAACTCCCTCATCATAATTGCTTTATATGGTAGTCTGGTGATGGGTAAGGATGTCTGAGAGGAAAGACATCTGTGAAACTTGAACATGTTGTTCAATAATTTTTCAGTGGTCTGCTGGTAGTCAGGTTGTTTCTGGACAAACCAGCAGTCAGGTCAGCCAAAAAGGAATTGTGAATAACAAAGACTAACATAATGAAGCTTAAACAAAAAAACCTCCCTCCTCCCCCACCAAGCTACCGCAGCCACTACAGTGAAAAAAGGCAACCTGGAGCCTCGCACACTAAAGAGTGGGAAACTCTGAGACACTCACTGACAGTAGGCAGAGGTAGGATCCTTTACGTGGAGGAAGTAGGAAACATCCTTTACCCTAACTTACGTTTGTTATATCCCCCACCATGCCCTGTTAATAGACCACATAGTTCAGCTCTAGAGACACAGACAAACTCATACAGGATATTTCCCAGAAGCGAGCTACGCCTTGAAGAAATAAGATTGTTATGACACAGGAAAGTGAAAAAGATGGAGAAGTTCAGGCATGGGGTGCACTCAAGAGCATGTAATGCAAGTTTTATTTTTGTAATGTGCATTCAGGGCTGATACCCTATCAAAACACCAATTATGGTGTGGTAAATGGAAAACTTTAGGTACAAAGGGAGCTCCAGAGGTCATCTAGTCCAACCTCCTGCTCAAAGCACATATGTACTTTGTGAATACAGAGTGATACCAGTCTACCAAAAGGGATTGATGGTCTGGACTTGCATTATTTGAATAAAAGTGTAACAGTTGTTTTCCCATTTGTATTACTTAGTATCCCTATCTGAACTCACTGCATGTGCTATCAGTCTTAGTATGTTCACTCATATATTTGACAATTTATTTTCCTGGGCCAGAAAACTCCCTCCATAGGAGCATTTTAGGAAGATGTTTTCGAAACACTGTTGTTTTTCTGAAACTGTTCCAGGGCATTAACACTGCTGCAGCTCTGCTGGCACTAATACCAAGAGGTGTGGTGCTGTATGCAAACGTTTGTTGTTACTGTGTTGTCTGTTAACTCTTAATGTGAAAGTAAGCAACTAGTGCTTTTTTCTTGTGCATCTGACTGATATTAACTGCAGGAGATCTGAGCAGGCACTACAACAAGGAGATAAATGTTTCCAATTGTCTATCTGCAAGGTCTTATTCCAGCCTGGAAAGACCCTTGAACTGAGTATTACAGTGTTGGTGTTTGAGATGAGATGTTTCTTAGCCAAGTCTAGTCTAAAGCTGCTGCTAAACTTTTTTTTTTTCATTAGTCTCTTTTTATGAGGAAGTGAGGAGTGCAAAACTTACTGTATTTTCCCTTGAGTCTCAGCTCTGTTTATTCTCCGTATCCATGTAAAAGATAGCTCTACAGTTAGCTCTGTCCCTTGTACAGTTAATTAACCCCCCCTTTTGTGGGCCTAGATATGTTCTCTTGCTGTTCAGTGATGTGTGTGAATTGACTGAAGAATATAGACTCCCATGCAGAGAGAGAGGAAGGCTCCAAGAAACCCAGGGAAAGATGGTGGGGTAGCATGTGGCTTCATAATCTGTTCATGCTGAATGCTAGCTAAGGCTTGCAAAAATTGGGAATTTCAGTTACAACAGGTAACTACAGAAGTGGCTTACCATTGTATGGTAACAACTAGTCAGTTTTTAAGGTGTACTTTAGGAGCAAACCATAATAGATGATAAGCATCAATAACCTAGAAATATTCTTCAGTATTTCAAGCATTTGAAAACTCTTGAGTAACTACATAACCTCATACAAGTTAACTGTTAAAGGACTGATTTGTGCTCTTAAAACACAGATGCATGCAATCCTCAAACAAGATGCAAACTCTGGGAAATCAGTAAAACTTAACAATAGCAAAGCTGCCTGTGAAGTTCAATGAAAGAGAAATAAAATGCTCCCTTGTGTATTTTTATTGCAGAACTAACCCGGCTCATTCTCAGGATTTTTCACACTCCTATTCCTATACAAGCTTCTACATAAATGCACACACCAAACTTTCACTGAATTTGGCATGATTTGAAGCTCACCTTTGCTGCTGCAGCTAGGAGTCTGTATTAAGGCATAGACGGTATCTTTTTACCTGTATCGTTTTAATCAGCCACTTCTGAATAACATTGTAGTCATTGCATTGCGATAATTTTCCAGTGGCTTTTTGTAGTTTTTTTCCATCGTGTAGCTGGAAGAGTAGGCAAGTTCTAATAACTGGGAAAGGCACACCACTTCATGCATACAACACAAAAGCAACCGGTGCTAGGGCCTGAAATCCTGTCAGCAACTTCACAGAATCATTAAGGTTGGAAAAGACCTTTAAGATCATCAAGTCCTACCAAATTGTGGGTAGTTTGTTACCTGTGAGAAGATAGTAACTGGGATATGGCAATACAGCGTCCCTGCTCACATGTCAGCTGGAATCTGGATGCCTCTGGTTCTAGCATTCTAGCAAGCAGCGGTGATAATGTGCAAGGTGCTTGTCTCACCTTCAGGGATGTGGTGGTGTAGAAATTAAAGCCCTTCTTAGGTCCAGCTTGAGGTGTGCGTTTTAGCCTTGCTTCAAACTCCCACCAGAAACTTTCCCTTTGGTCTCTTTGGCTGTGTTGATAGTGGGACTACTGGATCATTCATGCTGGGCAGCCGTGGCTGCCGATTGTATCAGTTCCTTTGTGTGCCTTTGGCTATTAGGGAGTGTCCTAATAGTCTTGTAGGGGTCACAGTAGGGCTTGCGACCTAGATGTGGGCTGGTGTTTGAACTTAAAGTTTATTCTGAGTCCGATTACAGCACGTACATCTTACCTGACATGATTTAATTCTTGATTAGGCTGCTTAGCGGAGATGTGGATTGAAATGCGAATTTTGCCTAACCGTGGGCTGGGAGATGCCAGTCTGTAGTTAAGGATGCGCACTAAATCATGTAAGATCTCCGGTGTTTTCCTGTAACTTACATGCTGCTTTAGCCCATCTGCAAATGCTTCCAGATTTTGCACAGTTGATTGAAAAGGAGTTTCAGTGAAAAGAGCCAGGAGGTATTCCCCCAGATGCTGTGAAAGAAGGCATATCAGCACACTTATGACTGTGTAGAGAGGGCACATGAATGCTCTGTAATGTGGACAACCTTCAGAACAGGGATACTCACGTTCCGAAGTTTGATTTTTAGTGCTGTTGAAATGATAAAAATACAAAGGGAAATAGTGGGCTTTCTCTTTAACTAGAGTTCCCAAAAGGCTGGTTTAAAATTTAATTACACTTACGATACACTGATTCCTGTTCTTCACCCTAAAGCATCCCAGCTGCTCACAGGATGATTTTCAGTGGCTTGAGAGGAGAAAGGAACTGAGAGGGTACTCGTGAAAGCGAGGAGGGAGGGGGCGATTGCGATTTTGGTCATCTTCATTTTGAAGTTTATCAAAAGAGGGAAAAAAAGATGTTTACTGTCTGTATTTTCCCCTTACTATTTTACCCTATTCTTTCTTCCCAGAACATTTCTGCAGCACGTTCTGTTCAGTGAGTAGGTAAAAAAAACATAGTCTGGAAGTTAGGGACTGCTCTGAATTCTAATTCCTTCTTCCCTGTCATTCAGTGGATGTACTTAGAAAACAGTGGCTCAGGGTATGTCATCAAGCAACTAAGTAGCTGAAGCTACATTAATTTCTGTTTACCAACCACCTAGATTATGCAATGAGCTATGTTACTATTAAATATAAGCGATTTGATACTACACACATGGGCATGGACACGGAAGCACCCTGCTCTCCATGTGGACATTACCCCAGTATGTCTTCTAATTTTTCAAAAGGTTTCTTTCTTAAGGTTGTGTTTTTTAAATCCTTCCAGTATGTGGAAAAACTTTCAGATATATTCTGGTCCTCCAAGGGAAAACATGCACAAGGCAATAAAAGCTTTTTCATTAGGCAGTAATGTTTGTGCAAGTGCTGTGGAGTGGCATTGCTTAAATAGTGTATTTAAGGAAGGGAAGAAAGAGAGCTTCTGCAGGACCCCCTGCTCCTCTCCCCACAAAAGCAGTTAAAAACACCTCTAAGATAATTATAAATTTAAACATTGTAAGATGCGACATTTTAACAATACATACTTTGCAAACAAATGTGCCTTAGTATTAACTGGGGGTTTTTAAGCTCAGTTGAAGCTCCTTGCAGCAGGATGATCAGTTCAGAGAAGGCAGATCAAAGACTAGCAAACAGTTTTACTTTCTCTTGAATTTAAAGAAGGCATAATCTAGATTGAATTAATGTCTTGATGTCAGGTTTTTTTGTGCAGATTTGGGTCGGACGTAATGTTTCTTGGCTTATTTTCTTCAAGTATGCTGTATTAAGAGTTATCAACATTCAGTCTGTCCTTGAGCAATTGATCTCAGGTTTGAACTGGATTTCAGTGTCATCGCGGTAAGTTTATGCTGGCCTGAACTGTAGTGCCCAATGAGAAAGCTTTGTTAATGTGTGGCAAAGATAGAAACAGGTTTAAAGCTGTTAACCACAAACCCAAACTTGCCCAGTTCCCTTGATTTACTGCAAATTCAATTATTAAATGGACTGATATAAATCATTAAATGCACATTTTAAGGTTCTAAGATTAATTTTTCATTGTTTTCCTCACATGTAGCCACCCTATCTACAATTTATAGTTCTGAGGGCTAGGAAAATTATTAGAGGATTGTCCTTCAGGATGCAGAAGTGAAATGCTCACATCAGTAATCCTGTTTGGAATGTTTGCTTCTGGCATCATCACTTTTAGATATAAATATTCATATTTCACCTGGAACAAAAACCTGCTGATTTTTGAAAGTAGGTCATTTTCTTTAAAAATGAATCTTTTGGCAGTTTTCATTATGGGTATGTAATGCTACATCAAAACTGGGGGATTACGTGGCAGTGTTTGTCTGTAGATGTATTCAGCTGAAACTTAGATACGTTGACAGCTCCCCACATGGAGAGAAGAGGACTCACTCACAGCCATGTGAAGGTGGCTGCAAATAGGAAAAAGCAATGTATTGCGGCATGGACATCGTTTGCCTTGTTCTACTGTTTTCTTACTCACTTGAACTAATTCATTCGGAAGTAACGATGCTAGAAGACACGTAAATGAATATTTTATTCCCCAGTGCATGAAATGAAAGCACAAAAATTGTTCCAACATGTAGAGTAGTAGAATATAGAATTTCTACTTTGTAGAATTTACTTCTGTAGAAAAACTTATAAAAGACTTTCAGATCAATTTGTTAATGTTTGTGTGGTTCTTTGAAGTATTAAGTTGCCTCATAAGCAACAGAGACAAAATACTATTACAATGTACTTCGGTTGCTCATACTTAAGGAAGGGCAAACTCTCTTATAATACCATTGGTTTGGTATAATGCCATAGTGTCTGGACACCATCTAGCTGTGTGTAGGTGGGAGAACTGTCTCTGTAGATGAGCCTACAAATATAAACACCTATTTAGGACAAGGTCTTAGTGTTCAGTAATTTCATATGTGAATCTGGAACACACTTTCATGCTTCATTTTGCTATGAAATGATGTGTGGAAGGGAAGAAAACAGTCTCAGATCTACTCCTGGTAATCTTCACTCTGACATATTTACTCAATCTTATTTGGAAAATTTTGAGCTACTTCAGAAAAAAATCCGATTTTTATATCCTCTATTCTTTATTTTTGGTTTGTCTGTTTGTCTTTAATGATGGTTTTCCTTTACTTTGAAAGAAACTCTTAGAACACAATGGATATTAGGTAATAGATTTTAGTTATTTGCTAGTGAGAGGGTGCTCTCATAATTTTGTGTCAGAAGGACAGAAGAAGAAAGAAGAGTGGCAACTTTACAGGTAGGGCTCTGCCTTAACGTAGCCAGTGTATTTCTCTGTGGCAAGTTACTGCCCTGTCAGTAGAGGGAAGGGACATATTGCATGCTTAGACTACACTAGTTCAGTCCTCAAACTCATGCTAATAAATTATTATTTACAGCAAGATGTCAGGCTTTCAACAGGTGTGGTTGAAGAAGAGATTTATTGTTTGTTCTATCAACTGATTTATTTTTCCTAAACTAAATTTGGAAAAATAATACGTCAATAAGTGCAACATAGGATGGCTAACTTGCACATCAATTTACACTATTCATTGAGGAAATTTCAGCGCACTCCGGACCACTCATGAATGTCAGAATGAAAATGGCACAGAAAATGATACTCAAAGTTTTTTTTATTAAAAGTCTAACCTGTTTACCTGTTGGTGTATATGATGGGAGAGCTAAGTACACTGTACATGTGTCACAATATGAGAGGGGGAGTTAGTTGCCACAAGCACCATTGTATTATGCTCTCTGTATTGCCCTTGTGTCATTGGTCACTATCGAACAATCAATTCCAGTCAGTTGTAAGGATGTCCTTCTGTACTGCTACTGCAGAAAGTAAGCTGAGCTAATTCTACAAAAGGACAGGCTAATTTTTTTTGTTAAAAACAGTTGTCTTCATGTCAATTTAGGAGAAGAAATTCTGTACCAAAAGAAAATATAATGACAAATATTTTCCTGCTTTTTAAAGCAGGTTGAGTAAAATGACAGAAGATAAATCAGATCAGAATTATTGAAGAGCATCTTTCAAAGTTCATTTGAATTTGATTTGATATGAAGCACAAATACATAATTTTTATCTAATAAATTCTGCATGGATGAGTTCAACAGTGTTTAACAATAAAAGTTTACAAAACCTTTATTCAACTTTTATAACTTACAAAAAGTCAGATCTGCTAAATGGACCAGAATATTTACATTATATTACTTAAGTAATGTATCAGAGAGTTGATCTGTGGGTATTGCTAATTATTTAGTACAATGTGTAGCATATTCCAGCCCCTCCCCAGGCTCGATTCTCATCAATTAAAATCAATAATTTTTCTGTTCACTTGAATTGGTACAGAATCAAGTGTCCCATGGAAAACTCTTGTTTTTTCTGAATATTAATACATAATATCACGAAGAAATAAAATAATTGAACTCTAAGTCTCCCCTCATATTTTAAACAGTAAATTTACCTCTGTTGTCAGAGAAAATAAAACAACAGGTCTTGAAATGGAAACAGGCCAGAGAAGAACCCAGAAACATGCTCCAGCCATGGACAGCCTGTGCAAAGCAGCCTTCAGAGCAACATTCCCAGCAGTTACTGTGAACAGTTTTGATAGCTTACTCTTAAAGGTACTGAGTAGTAGAAAGGTGACAGTGTTCATAACACTTCTAATCGCTACACTGACCACAGAACTTTATGAATATTTTAAAATTATTATTGTTAATGACCTGATTTAAGATAAACATGTAAAGCATGAATTAACTATGTAGTGTATTTCTTTCATTAATGAAAAAAATGCAGGCTCTTAGTGGAAGGCGTGTGCTCTTAAGCTGTTTTATTGGTCCTGCTCTCAATTTTCACCTAGTCAAAAATGAAACTCTCAACCACATTTGGAAGGATGTCAGTTAGTAAATGGAGCCAATTCTTGAAGTGCTCTTTGGGGTGAATACTCGCTGATTTGGTGAGAAATTGTCTTAGGATATTGGGAATGAGAAACAAGTGAGTAGCTCGGGGATTTAGTCCATATGTAAGAGAGAAAGTAAAAGAAAAATCCTTGAAACACACCCTTAACAACAGCCCTAAGAGTAGTTAAATTAGGCAATTTATGAAATAACATTAATTGCTATATTTTTTGACATTTTTTGTATTACATCCTAGTTGTGTAAAGATAATTTATGTTTCTGATCAGCTTTACTGATTCTAATATATGTATTGCAAACACAGGAATTGCTGTCCAAACAAAACTGCTTTTAATAGTGTGGTTTTTTTTTTTAATTGTGGAATGAGTTGTTAATCTTGCTTTTTGTAGATCTTAGTTCTCTCTCAAATGTATTTTATTTGTAGTCAGCTTGGCTTTGTACATTTAATATTTGAGGGGAGCCATGGAATAAATCTCCATAACTAGGACTTGCTGACTTTCATGGAGGTGCAGACTTTGAATTGTGTCCTCACCTCCTGCAAATGGAAAACAGACTTTGTAGTCATTTGGACCATTGTGGAAAATGTAGCTTTATTTAACTTTAAAATTATTTTTTAAAGATTGCAGCAGGTGTAATGGAGTGCAAAACTATAGGCAATCTCTAGAGTTCTTTGGAATAAAATATAGAGCAGACCTTTTGCAAAATTTTTCAGTTGTTCAGATTCTGGTCTTTTATTGGAGTGATACAAATGTAGTCCTGTTTGTTTCTAAACATTGGTAAAATGGGTTAATTAAAACTGAATTAAATTAGGACTTCTTTAAATTAGGATGTGAATAGTGAAAATTGTCTGAGGTTTGGTACTGAGCTGGTGGAAAGCAGAAAAAAAAATCAGCTCCTTTCATAACCTCTTGAATCTCCCCCAAGTATTTACTGACATCTTACTAATATGAATGTGTTCAGAAACTATGTTTTATTCTGCTTCTCCATATCTCCAGATCCACTTTTCGGTATTAGGCAGTCATTCATACAGTGTTTCTCAGATATCACGTCATCAGCTGAAAAGTGGCCAAAAACTGTCTCCTTTTGTAAAATCCAGATACCAATGAAGCTGAGGTACATTTTGCTATTTATTTCAGTGGGGCCAAAGTTTTATCTCTTGTCTTCTTTTTGACCCATATTCTTAGTTTTCTGTCATTTTCTGCTACAAACAAACAATACAGTCTTCAATTTCCTTATTATTCTCTATTATTCAGGTATGTAATTTTTAGATATTTTTTTTTTTTTACTATGTTCTTTCCATTGGTTGTAGTCATCTAGGTTAGCTATAAATCTGGTGCTTGCTTTCTTAGCATCTTAAGACATGCGGGGTTTTTTTTATCCCTGTGGGCAAGCCTTATTTTGTGCCATGTCTTAACCACTGCACTGTCTTCAGCTCTGTTCTAGACATGTCTATTATGACAGAGGGAATAGAGACTTCTTTTACTTCCTAACATGTAGCTGTTAAAATAATCCTTCCTGCTTGCTGATTTAATTGTCACTCTTTATTTTTGTATTCCCCCTACTGTTCACCACCCATATTTGCATCAGATTTGAGCTTTCAATACTTTCAAAGTTCTATATAATTTTGCCCTTCCTTACTTATGTTCCCTCATCGAGTTTCCTGTCTCTCCCCCACCCGCTCCACTTCTGTAATGTTTCCCACACATCCATCTGTCACTTCTTGAGCAGTTGCTTCCGTGTCATCTTCCATGTTACCATCTATGCATCCTGTGACCTCCCAGGACTCATCTGTAGAAGTGCTTAGCTTGGCCACATTTCAATCCCGTTGAAAAACACACTTCTCTACTGCTTTTATGAAGTTGAGTTGGATTTTATTTTTAAAATACAGTCTTTCCTGTTTATTATTCCTCCTTCTGTAACTTCTATTGCTGTATTTTTAAACTCTACATACTACTAACTCCCTTTAAGTGCCTAGATGGATACCCTTTTGCAAAAATGTCTAGAATGACTTAAGACGTTGCCAGCAGCCGTTACGTGTTCTGCACCTCAGCTAATCAAATACTTCAAATGTTTTACAAGCTGATAGTGTCAAAACTTGTGGCAAAGTGGCCTCACGTTTTCATCTGCAGAGGAGTAGAACATAGAGGTAGGAGCGGGGAAAAGTAACATCTAAAAGGGTTGTAGACAGACAAGATGATATCTGCTAGAGCCCAAGTTGTCTGGAGAGCAACTAGTATGTTGTTTGTGTATCAGTGCTATACAACGGGTTTAAACAGGTATAACTTCAGAACTTGCATTATGCTTGCAAAGATTACTAATGAATTTCGGTATGATGTGTGGTATCAGTAGGTGCCTGGGCAGGAATAGGAATCTGTACAATGCTAATACTGACAAAACTTGAAGGACAAGTGAAAAACTCTGCATTTGACTTTTTTACATGTCTGTGTTACCAATATTGATACTGCAAGTCATGGTAAAATTTAGGCATCTACTGAAAATTTTACCTCAGCATGACCTTGCTAAAACTTTATTAAGAGTGCAGGTAGTTGGGTCTTGGGTTTTTGTTTGGTTTTTTTTTTTTTTTATTATCCGCACAACATTGTTTTGGCTCTAGGTGTAGCATCCTGTCTGGAAAAATCTGAAGCAAACGGATCTGTCTAGTGTTGCTGATTAACCCTGATCAATGTCAGTGTTCTATAGCTTGATGTCTTTTACTGAGAGCATCTGCTTCCAGCTTTCTTGAACTTTACTTCAGGCACCAGTAGGTGTATTGTACATGTTGATTTCAATATTTTAGAGGAAGTGTGCAGTAGGAAAAGTAGTCTTTAATTGATCCCACTGAAAATTCTTGAATACAAGCTGTGTAATAACATACATGTGTATTGAAATGAAATTATGTGCCTTTGCTGGAAATAGCCACTAAACCAATTGGGCTTTGAACTTTTTGGCCAAGGAGCATGTAGAAGAGTTGTGAATGCATTCCCAATTACTTGGAGCATTACAACGATAAACAGTCTTTCAAGAACATTTTTACGTGTGTACTTTGTCTTAAAAATGCCACTACTACTTACAAGGATATAGTCTGATACAGTAGTATCTGAACATAGAGTTTTGGCAACAGGATGAGGTAAAACTAAAGCTCATCTGACAAAGTAATTTTTCTACAGTCAAAAGAAAATAAGGACAGAAAGTAAAAATGTTCAAGTGGGAACAGTGTCAAGACTTAATGTGTTGCAAATACAAACCCAGAGATCACATCTTATAGTTTTTGTAATAAGAATTGTACTCTGAGTGTCATCCTTTATATAATCACTCCAGAATATTAATTATGATAAAGTATTTTTATGGCATTTCTGTGCATAACACAGAAATAAGTTGGTTTTAATTACAATGTTGATTTTTATGTAGTTTAAAAATGACCTGGCAGGCTTCTGAGCGTGCTTTTCATTATGTTACTCTTTGAGTAAGTACCTCAATGAGTTGGATAGGAGTGTTGCTTGCGTGATAGAAGCACAGACTGGACTGTGTCTTGTAGCTGTTGCTGCAGCTTCAGTGGTCAGGTGCAAATATTATTTCCCAGTGTCTAGTAGGACAGGCAGTTTAGTTGTTTTTCTAAGCACAGCTGAACTAGAATACTAAACGTTTAAATTAGACAATGCACGTGTGCAGGCCAGTTAGTCTGTACGCATGCATAAATCAGGTAAACCGTAACAGGTTAGTATAGAATTGCATTCATTGTGAATAATCTTAAAAACAAATGTATTTGTGCTTGTGCCTGTCACACCTATTACACAGCGTGGAGAAAATATGCAGAAATCATTATATCATGTTAGAAAACTAATAGAAATGGAGTGAGAAAGCAGAATGATGAGAGACAGCTGCTGCCGCCACTGCTGCCCGGATTGGCAGCCTGTTTGTAATCGGGCAGGCTGGTAGCTAGATTACTGTGCTTGACTGTAACACATCAGATACCAGTGATGATTGTTTGTTTATATATGCTAAGCATTTTATTTTTTAAAGCAATGCATAGTTTTCATATTCTAAAGAAATTACGTAAATGGACAAAAAGAAATTTTCAGTATTTTAAATAGTTTTGAATGGTGTAGTATTTTCATATCAGGAAACACTATTTAGCAGTTTGTTACTGATTTTTTTTGTGAATCAAACATGTTACGGTTGTAGGGCTTGTTTACATGTCCCGAGTGCCATCTGAAGTGATAATGTCAGGTGAGACTGAGCTTTGCACAAATCTTGGCTGTGCATGAAATTAAGTCTGTAACAGTTACCAGCCTGTTTCACATTCTGCTTTTTTTCCTTCTTTTTTAATTGACATTTTAAACACATGCAGTGGTATTACCTTAAAATAACCTTTTTAACTATTAGGACAATTCCATTCATAAGTCACATGGTGGAATTATAAAGGCAGGCATTCGTTCTGCTTGGAGGTGATTTCTGGATAGATGTCTGCATAACACGCAGGGGCATAGAGCCCAAGTGACTTGTTTCGCTACTTGGATGCAGGAGTTCTCCCAACTGATTTGATTTCATGTAAAGGTCAGTTCCCTCCAGCCTCTAACCTTTCCCAGTACCCCCAGTTCCTTTACTCTGTAACTCTGGCAAGCTTCAGAAATCTTAAAGAAATCTTAAATTTTGACATTTGGAATTGTTTTGTGGGAAGATTATTCTAATCAGGCTGATGCACAACTAAGCAGTGTAGAGTATTGCATTTCGTCTTGACCTGATCTGCTGCTTGTAGTATTCCTGACTAGGAGATAGCTAAAATATTTTTACATATTGAGATAATATAGTTAACTTCCTTTCTTTTATCAAAATGTGCTATGAGATTGTAATTGATTTGGTGCCTTAAACCTTAGAGAAAAATTAGATTTTCTGTCTTTTGGGGGAGAAAAGGGGAAATAAAGGGTTAGGAGGCATCTTTCCTTTACATAATGATGTCCTTACCTAAATAAAAGTGAATGTAAACTCTTAACTATGCTACCTTGTGGCTGTGAGTTCTAAAAGTTAGTAAGCGAAATTAGTTTATTTCTGATTGACATTGTTTACTTTCAAAATTTTTTTTAAATATGCCTTTGCAACTTCAATTTTTGAAAGGACTAATAGGACTTTGTTGTCTCTGTAGCATTTCTTCACTCACTTTGAATCAATTATGTAAGTCTGACTTTTCGTTTCTTCACATGAAAATCTTTCTAGGCTTTATATTTATTTGTGTTGTCTATTACTGAATTAATTATATTTTGGTTGTTTCTGGGAACAGAATTGGGGAAAATACATATTCAGGATCCTAGGCCTACTGTTAATTTATATAATGCCATATCATTTGTGTACTACATCTTCTTTGCTTTGCCTTTTTAAAAATAATTTTCACATTGTGTAGAACTGAGATTCCAGCAGAAACATTCCAGGTTTTTAATTTCAAATATACTTATTGATTGATTTTGCTATGTCATTGCTGACCGGTTTGTCTGTGGCAAGCATTCAAAGTGCCTTACATTAAAGTAAAGCTGGTTCGGCTGTAATTTATGGGGTTTCTTTTTGGATATTTAAGACAGTTATAGTGTTTACATTTTAATATGCTGGTGTATATAAAATGCCTGTTTCTGTCAGTTCTTGAGTAAGCTCAAGTCCTTATTTTTAAATTACTTCATACTTTCTAGGTATTTTATATATATTCTCAGTGACTATTTCTTGTGTAATTTTATCATCTGGTTCCAACATCCTCTCTTTGGCATCTCGATTATCATATCAAGATATATGAAAAGTAAAGTTATAGGCATATATTCATCTTCTGTGAAGAAGACCTCGTATAAATATAGACATAATTTTCTTTTCTCTGCAAATTTTTGGCCTTAGCTGTCCATTGATTCTTCAGCAGCCCAGCAGACTGGTGGCTTCCTGCTTTGATGCATTTCAAGAATGCCTCGGTATTGCTGTTACAGCGCTCTTTGCTGCTCCCGTTTCCTCTCGTGTGTCCATATTTGCATCTTTCATTTTACCTGCCATAACTGATACTTCCTGCTGTTGGTTTGCTGGGGGTGAATTTCCCTCTTTTGAAGGATACATTTGCCTCTAGTAACCCCTTCAATCACACCATTCATGAAATTGGTTTATTTCTCAATTTTTTCTTCGTGTTCTGTATGGGGTTTTTTCTTTGCTTATTTTATGTGAGTCTCTTTTGCTTGGGAAAAGGCTTTCTGGTAAGTATGGGGGTTTTCGTTTCCCTGCTTTTATTTGTAAAGCCTTTTGACCCACATCATTTTTCAGAAGTTTTAAGTTAGTGGTTAGTGTTTGGAATTCCAGGTGTACAGCACCTGCCCTTTCCCAGAGGGATGCTCTCTGGGCAGGTATGTGTCGGGTTAGCTATCTCATATGCTTGTAAGAGCTTCCAAGCATAATCGGAGAAACTGGTGGAGCTTGTGAACTGAGCCGTGGGTAGTTCTGGATTTTTTTCCTCCCTTTTTGAAACCTAAAGTAACACAGTGCAGGCAGCAATGGCGATGCTTTTAAGTTTTTGGCTAAGGTTCAAAGGGACTGCTTTCCATTAGGGCATCCCTGCCCGACAGTCGGGTACCACGGTTGGAGCCAACAGCCCCATTTCATGGCCTTCCCCAGTCAGGCTTTCCGGTCCCTTTCCTTTCCTCTGTGCTTCGATGACCACCACCTTGTGTCGTCTTTCTGCCACTGCACTGTCTTCTCTCGTTGGATTTTGTGTCCCTGGCAGGAATCTGTTCCAGCCCAGGAACAAAGACCAGACCAACTCTGGGCGAGTACACGTATTTTTCATTTGCGTGTGCTCACATATGTCAGCTGCATGGTGGAGTACGTTTCCTCTCGCCGCTCCCCGGTCAGCACCCACGGAAAAGTATTTCTTTTGTAATTATTTTCATGAACTTGTTGTTTGCAGGGGATGGAATAAGTAAAAGTCTCACTGAAAGTGCTGAGCCAAAGCAACATCAGGTTTTGTTCTGAAAAATCAAAATGTATGTGTGAGATACCAGCTGAGAGAAAGTTAATTCAATGGTTAAGAATTATATCGGGGCAAAAAAATGCCATGCCCACAAGGGAAGTGAAGCCAAATTAAGAGCAACAATGTCCTGCTAGGAAGTTATTTACCTTGAGCAGATGTGGCGTAGTATGTACAATCCTTTTTCCTGTTGTGAATAATCATAATAGCCGAAGGAGACAATGGTAGTCTTTCTACTTCTGTAGGATAGAAATCTGTGCAGGAAGGTGTCCTCTCCATGTAAGTTTGGAACCACCTTTGTCCTGCTTCATGTTAAAGACAAAGCAAAAGTGGGCCCAGGCTGGCGCTTGGTTGCCCTAATTCTGACGAAGGTAGCATTGACGCAGTGTATACTTGTTCATTCTTCGTAGTATTAATTAAAGGCCTCTCTGTTTGTATAGCTGAAGAACTAACATGCATTCTGAGTTGAAATTAATTATTCCAAACCAAAGATTATATGATTCTGTGATTATAAAAAGGTAGGTAAGATCATGGGCTAGAATCTGTTACAGGACCTGGCTAATCTGCTAAAGAACTGGACACCCATTTTATTAATTATGGAAAATAATGTAACAAAATTTTAAAAATAAAATATAATAAAAATGTTAGCCCAGACTGTCAAATGTCTAATGTTATACTCCTGGAGAAAACTTGTTTTCACAAGCTTGGAGCCCCATCTGCTTTTATTGATTTTAGTGCCTTTAAAATTAGTCTTTTTTTGCTTAAGCCTTGACTTTACATTTGGGGGACCTACACTTGCATTTTTGTTTTTAAATTAATCGCTCTGTTTCAGTTTTCCCATATGTGAAGTTAAAGAATAATGAATACTTTATTCCTTACCACCATTACAAGGTTATTGTGAAGATTAATTATGCTTGTAAACGTTATATAAAGGTCTGAATATTGCCAGCAGTATTACTGTGCTTTATTAGGTATTTGCATGGTTCATCCTATAGGTAAATGTGTAATGTTCAATGATGAGTAGTTAGCTGTTGATAGTTTAAAAAAGAAGAAAAAAAAGATTGTTCATTTAAATTCCTCCTTTTGTTTTAAAATGTACCTACTTAAAATTATTGCAAATTAATGCCATCCCCTGTTTCAATTTGAATAAATCTGATTTTAATAAAGATAATATTAAACAATACAAGGCTGTTTCTGACATCTTTAAGAACTCAAATGAACCACCTCATGGAAGTCACTTGGTACACTACTGGAATTAGTGTGTATGTGTTAAATTGAATTATGACAGTAGTAGTCCCTTCTGCAGGTAAAGAACATATTTACTCATTTATTTGTATTCAGTTCATTTCGGTTTATAATTACTTCATAAAGAGCTGAAAAACAATGATAGAGAACTGTTTTCTATCTTAATCTATAAGTAAAAAGCAGCTGAAGAAGGGCAAGATCTGCTCATTCTAAAATCTTGAAGGACATGTTCACTAAAAACAGTTCAATTTTGTCTTATCAGATGGCCCTTCTCTGTTTAATATGTCTGTTTTAAATGCAAATCATGCCTTGATAAACTTCCATTCCCCTCAGATACACAACACATTCAGTATATTTGTACTGATCTTCTTGAAAATGTACAGTGTTCTGGTACAATATTGGTATTCTTCTCGCCACAAATTATAGTAAAAGGTTAAAAGAATAAAATCTAGTAACATGAAATAATCATTTTTTAACATAGTCATCTGTATGTAAATAATATGAAGTAATGTATCTTTATTTTTACTTTAAAATCATATTGATCTGAGCTACTTTCTGGTTAGCAAAAACAGGTAAAAATTTTAGAGACTGTTTTTGTTACCTTGTTTTATAGATTCACTGCCAGTGAGAACCAGCTTTTTTCTAAAAAGTTAAAAAGAAATACACATTCAGAAAAGATTAAAACCCAGCTGTTTAAATGAAGATTTTCCTGTTAAAGGAAAAATCAAAATCAAAGCTCACTAACTTCCCTGTGCGCCCTAATGGATAAATGTACCCTTAGATTTTAATTGATTTAACTTGCCTGATAATGTAGGGGTACCTATAGATCTTTGCGTCTGGGAGTCACAGAGGACGACAGCATAGTCTGAGACTTTTTTATCATATGATCTGTTTTGTTTATAATGTCACTAGTGGATGTTCGCTTCTTTATCTGAATACCTGGAGAGAGAGGTGTGTTAGAAGCAAAGGTCAACAGCATCATGCTTTTGCTGCAACGTCGTAGGTAGCAGTTTCTTGTTACTATTCTGTCGGTTGTTAGATTACCTCCTTTCCTCCCCCGCGCCACGTGTGTTTTATTCCAGCCACAGCTGAACCAGCAGGGCTGAAGAAATGAGTAGCCTCCAGAAAGGTTAAATTTATCAGTAATGTAGTAGTGTATAATAGTAGCATGTAGCCACAGCCTTGCCATCCGCATCCAGAAGTGAATGTGTAACTCTATATTTGAATTACACTAACCTGATAGTTTACATTTTGCTGTTTGATTTTTTCCAAGAGGGTGATTCTACAGTACACGACTTTTTTAGTGAACAACTCATGTCATTTCAATATGTTTTATAGGTTTTTGTGTCTTTTTTTAATGGATGGACTTAAAACTCTTTTGGGGGCTTGAGATTAATTAGAATTTCACATTTTAGTCACAGCATGGTTTTGTCACACCTGTTTGTGTGTGCTGCCCTGATTAATATTCAGCTGATGTCATTTTGATGCAACTTGATTTGAAGCTGAAGTCCTGAGCTCATCAGAAAGAGCTTCTAGTGGCAAATGAGAATGCTGACACCCCAGAAATGCTTTAGAAGGCTTTAAAAAACCATGAGAAGTAGCTTTTCTCTGTATATTCAAGAAGTTAAAGCAAAAGCTAACTATTTAAAATGAGAAATTGCAGGCCCTCAGACAATATAAAGTGTATCTCATAGTGTGCACACGAAGGAAATATATTAATTTTTAATCCTTAGGGTCATAGCTGATACCATGTGAAGAACTTCAAAAACAGGTTTTTACAAAAATAACACTGTGTTGATGTATCCCAGGTCAGACTTCAGAAAATGTCTCGATACCCATTGATAGGCCTAGACTTTCAAAACCACATTATTTCTCTAGGAGCTGACTTTCAAACAGGTAATACTGGCCTCTGTATATTTCTGAAAATCTAGTTTTGAATTATCGCTTAGTCTCCCTGTTCTTTCGTAGCTGTAACCGAGCTCCTGTCACAGTGAAGGTGTGCTTTTTCTGCAGCTACATGGGATATACATTAGTTTTGCAGTTGTCATGACAAGTCTTGTAACTTTTGCTATGTTACCATAACTGATCTGTGTAACGGTAATTGTCATCTCTGTACGAAGCAGGCTTGGACACGTGCAGGTTATTAGAGATGAAGAAAAGGAAAGTGTTAGGTTATCCTGCCATCATGCATTCGGTTACTGTTCCTGTTGCCTTCACCTGAAGTGACAGAGGACATCTACATAGGTACACAAATATTCATTATCATTATTTGGGGAACTCTAATCACTTCTGCTGCAACTGAAACTTAACGATGCAGTTTTTCTAGGCTCAGCTGGCAGCAGCTAAACCCAGGTAAAGCTGTCCTTTGTCACGTTGGTGACAGCATTGGGCAAGTTGACCATATGGGTGAATCCTTGAGGTTATAGTTTTCCGTGGTATTGCACTGTGTATCAGAATCTAAAACGTGCAATAAATGTATTGCAAATTAACAAAAGACAGCATTTGGATTTAAAAAAAAAATGTTTTCCAAATGTTTTCCACTAGTCCACTTAAGTGTTTGGCAGCTTTATAGCTGATTTAAATGGGTTCTGTATGCTGTGCTGTGTGCACCTGATACTGAAATTCACTTTAACGTGAAAATGATCTTGACAAGCTCCTTTTAGAAGAGGTTTAAAATATATTAATGATGATAGACATTTCGGAAGAAATTTTGTACAGATTGAGAATGGCAGAGGGAATCGTTCTGACCTGCTAAATCAGCCACCCTGTACAGACAGGTCTCATAATTTTATCAGTAGCTTCTCCGTAAAGGTACTGCTTATACTTTGGGTTTCTGCATTTGGAAATAAGGTTTTTGGAGGGGGAGAAACAGCAGTTAGCGGCGTGTGTTATGTGAGAGTGCTCAGTGACTCTCTTAAAGGCAAAATGCAAATGAGAAAGCCTGTTGGGCTCATCTGACAGCGCGTATTTGCTGGAAGCTGTCATCTTTTGTAGCATTTTTTCCTCTCCTGAAGAAACGAGGTGGGGGAAATGTTTGTAGAATTAGGGTATAGTTACACCCAAATAACAACCTTATTATTGTTTTTCTGAGGCAACTGAGGGTAGAAAATGTTTTTAAGGAAAAAAGACTGTGAGGCTTATTTTAACAGCTTTAAACAATTTAATGCTGCACATACTGCAACTCAGTCTTCTGCTTGTAGTTTGTAGAGAGTAGGTTTTGCAGACCAGAATTTCTGAGTTGTGGTGCTCGAGGAGAACCCAGTTCTCCTCAGTACACTCTGTATGCATTTTTTCATTACTTTGTATACAGTGTTTCAACAGGAAAGTAAAATAAATAACTCAGAAATATTTGATACAGAAGTTAATAAATGAATCCAAACAAGACCTAGGAATAATATTGACTTAATTCGTTCTTCTAATGGAGCAGATGGAACCTGTAGGTAGCATGTAGCTGTTCCAGGTAGAGGCTGAAGACACAGTCCTCCCACTAAATCGAAATGCAGGAGAAGCCCTTGAGTGTGATTTTCAGGGGAATCTGAGTAACAGTATGCCTGTGGGATGTCTTGCAGAGCTTTGTTCACTCCGGGGCAGGAGACGTGGCAGTGGCTGAATGATTGTAGAAGATGGAATTTTATAGTTCATGAGCAGTGGAGTGGAAGAGAGGGGGGTCCCGATAAGGCAGACTATATGGGAATACTTCATACGTGCGGTATCTGGTCATTTCAAACACAAAATTAAACTAAACAGATGCTGGTGCAGGGACCAGCATTCTCTCTCGTGGGAAATCCTTCTTCTTTATTCTCCTCCTCCCTTCTCGCTCCATTCCTGGGAATCTTGGGTTCTTTTCTACATTGTGGCTAGGAAGGGGAGATAAGAAGTGTCCCTGGCCAAACTTCACATACTACCAGGCGCTTAGAAAGCTCTTGGGAAAAAGAGATGTACTTTTGTATTATCTCGAGCTGAAACGAGAAATGAATGTCATCTGTCACTTTTTGGGCAAGTACTCCAACCACAAGGACGTGTGCAGCCAAGCACTGCCACAGTAATGAAGGTAGATGCCTAAGTGTGCAGAAGAGGTGGGATTTCAGGCATTCTTTCTCTGCAGGATTTCCTTTAGGCAGAATTGGACTAATGGGACTCTAGGTGCTTTAAATCTTTCTTTTGTGTTAACTCTCCCTAAGCACTGCATATGGTAGGGAGGTGCCCCAGCACGGTCATCCGAGTCTGCGTGTGTGTAGCCAGGATGATGTATTCAGTTCCACAAAGTGGAGCTGTGCTGCATCAGCCAGTAGGAAAAAAGGTTAAAAAAGTAAGAATGAAATAACTTGGAACTCAGTAACTCCAGGAACTAGAGAAGTGACTTTTCTTATAAGACATCTTGTTTGGATCCAATTCGGTACTAATGGTTATTCCTCACATTTCACAGACAAATGGTGTCAAACAGAGTTTGCTAGCCTGTTAGGTTTCTCAAACTTATATACAGCAGTTTCACCTGCATTATTTTCCTTTCTCATCTTACTTTACCTTCTCTTAGTTTAGAGGAATCAAAAGCAAAGAGGAGATTGGGTTGGTAAATTGCCATTGCTTTTGCAGTTTCTCGTAGGTGTAAAAAGTGAAGGCTGAAAACATCTTTTGTACAGCATTATTACTGTATTACTGAGTATGAATTGTGGAAAGTGAATTTACAGGAAGTAACTTCCTTTCTCAAATTAAATGCTTTCTTGTATTTAACTGTTATGGTTAGTGTATTTTTACTGTTTTATTTCCTTTAAAAGTATTAGCTTCCAGGAAGATTTCAGACAAAGTTAATATTAATGAAAAATTTTAAGATAAAAATTTAATTATTAATAACACCTCAGAAGGTCAGTAATGCACTGGAAGAAAACTGGTAGCTTCCTGAAACAAGATTGCTGGTTTTTCAATCAGTGATTTCCAGCAGTATCCAGGAAAACAGTTTAACAGAGTGCTGTGTTCAACATCTGGCATTCTTATTTTTAAAACCTCTGTTCTTTCTGTTTCCATGCTTTCTTAAAAAGGTGCTACATTTCTGTTTGATTCCACGTGTTCTGATACTTTTTTTAATTACTATGATGTTATTTTTAGCGAAATTAATCCTTGCACTTTCCTTATTTAAACTGCCTTTTCACGTGATTCTAATTTTATCTCGATTTTTTTGTAGCATATTCGTCCTTAAGTGTTCAGACCCAAATTGAAGGAAAAAAAAAATTAATGTTTTCAATATTTTTGCATTCACCAATATCAATTTAGCTCAGCTCTTCCAACTGTTAAAGGCTTATTTTTGCTTATTAATGTGAACAGACAGAAGACCTAGTTAAGATTAAAGTCTTAGTATATTAAACGATTGTACAGATAGTTGGGTTGTTTTTTTTTCCTGAAAACAGCGCAAAAATGTCAGGAGAGGGGAAAGGAGGAATTTTTTCGCAGTGTGTGGATACATTTAACTGGTCTTTTATAAAGTTTGGGAGCAGCAGATTAATCTCGGAACTGTGGAGTTAAGAAAAATCAATTCTTATTCTCTACAATGCTGGAGTTTCTGCAGACCCACAGGCCCTTGGGCTTCTGCTCCCAGAGAGCTGCTGGGACAGTGGAGGGCGGCGTGTCTCAGCCTCCACACACTGCGACATACGGTGTGTGGGACATAATGAAAATACATGAGAAACGACTAAAATTTCCAACACCTGTCTTCTGTTGTATGACCTTGTAATTTCAGTTACAGTATTTTTGTCTATGATGATTTTTTGAAGAAAATAATGTGAATTAAACCAGGCAGTTATTTATGAAAGAAAACCAGAAAAAAAACCCAGATTTTGCTATTGGTTACCATAATAAATACGCCTCTTTCTGTCCTCATGCTAGTGGATTACAAGCAGGTGTCGTGGTTTAGCCCCAGCCGGCAACTAAGCACCACGCAGCCGCTCACTCACTCCCCCTCCCGCAGTGGGACGGGGAAGAGAATTGGGAAAAAAAAAACTCGTGGGTTGAGATAAACACGGTTTAATAGGACAGAAAGAAAGAAAGAAGGGAACAACAATGATAATACCAACACAGGAATGTACAAGAACAAGTGATGCCCAATACAGCAATTGCTCGCCACCCAGTGATCGACAGCCCGTCCCCGAGCAGTGATTTCCGCCCCCCAGCCAACTCCAGTTTATGTACTGGGCATGACGTCGTATGGTAGGGAATATCTCTTTGGCCAGTCTGGGTCAGCTGTCCCGGCTGTGTCCCCTCCCAGCTCCCCGTGCACCCCCAGCCTGCTCGCTGGCAGGCCAGCACAAGAAGCTGGACTGTCCTTGACTGCTCAGCAACAACCCAAAACATCAGCACATTATCAACAGTTTCTCATCCCAAATCCAAAACACAGTCTCACGCTAGCTTCTGTGAAGAAAACCAGCTCTATCCTGGCTGAAACCAGGACAGCAGGTTTGAAACAAGGACCTTTCGTGAGCTCTCAGCACAGCTCTGTCTTGACTGAGTTAATGGGATAGTGGGAGAAGTAACAAAAGCGATTTGTTGGTGTTTTTGCAAAAAAGCACAGCTATTTTTTAAGTAGCATTTGAATGTGCATTGCATTTCCTGGAATCTCCTCCTATTTTGAGGAGAGGCACCTGACTAGAACTGTGGTTTTATGCAGGATAGTCAAATACGTGGATTTGACATGTCATCTTAAAGGCTGGACTGGGTGAGTCTTTTTTTCTTTTGTATTTCATGTCTGATATTGCAGAAATACTGTTGTGCAATGTTAATTCATTTATAAGGCAAAAGAAATAATTTGTCAGCCTTATAGGTTGAAAGGTGTATGGCCAGGTTCAATAACAAAATGGTAGAGCTGAACAAAAAACATGAATAGCGAGTGATCCTTGCCGTATAGTTCACTGCACCTTCCTTAAGGCCATACATTTTGTAGAACATCCTTCTTTTCAACTTCTGCTTAGCAGAGATGCGTATTAAGGAGATTGATTGACTCAAGCTCTGAAACACTGAAATCTGCAGCGCTTGAGAGGTTTGGAATGCCTGTCCCACAACTGGCACTGGTACACACCTCTGAACAGTGCTTGTCAGAGGCCTGGCTGTCAGGCCAGCAGTAGAGGCATCTGCTGGTCTTGAATGTGAAGACGTTTTTGTGTACATGGATGTGGCTAGGCAGTTTGCTGTTACGGGCACGTGGAAATTAGTGTTTGTTTACAGGCATCTTGGGCTTTGTATGTAACGCAGAGCACATTTAAATCACATTTTGCCATAACTCACAGAAATGCAGAACTGGGTTTCTTGTAATATTAGCTTACTCACTTTTCCTTTTTTATATGTGCATGTGTGTGTCTCGGTTATATTCTTCTCCTTTTAGGACAGATGAAACTAGACTCGTCTTCGCTGCAAGTTAGAGGAACCTGAAATTCAGCCTTTTGCCGGACATCTGCTTGGCTGTAGCTCTATTGGCCGCAGGGGCGGTTAAGTCTGAGAGTGGGTGTAAAGTCCTGGTTTGGCTGTGCCTGGCAGCGAGTAGCACCTGAGCTCGTGTGCCAGCTGTGCCACATCTGGGGAGGGACTCCTGCCTTGGTGGAGTTCCTCGGCTGCTGTTCCCGCTGGCTTCCCAGCTGCCTTGGGGCGCTGGAGCAGCGCACAGCAGCTGGAGCGGGATCAGCGACGGAAGTCTCTGAAGTCTTGTTCGGTCTTCAGCTGGAGCCTTTGCAAATACCGCAGCGTGCGTTAGCAGTAAATCACATCACGCGAGAGAGGTAGCGCTAGCTGCGGAGCTGAGTCTAGGAAGAACTTTGTTGGGAGGTGGATGTG
>NW_010560653.1:0-1884 GCF_000687285.1 Phaethon lepturus | reverse complement strand
GAGCGTCCTCCCCCGCCCGGCAGCTACCGTCCTTTCCCCGCGCACTACGCGAGCCCCTCGGCCTGGCCGTCTTTACCGACCGATGCCCCCGCAGCCTCAGGTCTTGCTTTAAAACTGCGGGGAAAAAAATATTCGCTCCCCTGCTGCAGAGTATAAATAAGATCAGCGTACGGAAATAAACGCGCAGCCAACCGACCGGCTTTCCGGACCCGTGAAAATGCTGAGGAATTGCACCAAAGAACTGAAAATACAGTTTAAAGGCACCCGTGTTAAAATTGCAAATATTGTAGTGATTGCGTTTTATGGCGCTTACATCGCATTGCTACCTTAATTTGGAATTACACAGCCGTGAATATGAATCGTTTTCAAGGAAATCTCCAGTCTTTAATACGACGCTCCCACTTATATTTATTGTTCGTTTCGGACAAACGATTTTTTAAAATAGACTTTTCATTACTCCAGTCACAAAATAAACCTTTGCAAACGCTAAATGAGGGTTGAAGAAACCTCTGGCTTGACTTTTTTATTGCTTTCCTATAAATTTTACCCATATTTTCACCATTGTCTCAGGAAAAATATGAAAACATGTATGGAATTAAATTAAATTAGGTAGCCTTAAATCACTATAGTTTAGGGCAGAGTCACTAATTGGAAATATTTATGTTTGCGAGGCTGGGATTTCGGCAGTAAAAAGATACGGTATTATCCCCGTTTTATCATAAAGTGGGTCTACGGGAACATTTATATCATACCATTGTAAGAAATGATGTGCAGTTAAACAACGTTTTTTGAGCAAGGCTTGTGTCTTTTTATTGTAACCCTCGGTCTTTAGTCAGGGCTAGTTCTCATATTACATGAAATGTACTTTAAGAAGTACTACCTGCTCCAGCTGTCCAGGAAAAACTGAATTATGGAACTAGGAAACATATGGCAGTTGCATATTGCACGAGTAAGGTACATATGAAAGTTATAAATTTCTTTTTTAAGTAACCATTGTAAACGCATTTTTATAGGTTTCACAGTATGTATTACATCTGTAATTTTAATTTTTGCAATATACCTTTTTAAAGATACCTATGTTTTCTGTACTCCAGGGAAGGAAATGCAAAGAGACATTTATGCGTTAAAAAAATTGCTGCGAGCAAAACAAACAAGCAAGGTAAATAAACGGGGAAGCGGCACTTCCCCACAATGGAAAGGACACTATGCCATCTATTGGCAAAGCAGTTATTTACAAAGCCAAGGGTACCCAAGCGAGTATTTTCCATTCTTTGAATACTGAGCAGCAAAGTGTCGCAGTCATAGTTTTGGTGTATTACAAACAAATGAATAAAGACATTTCCATAGAGGTCCAGGGAGAAAAAAAATAAAAGAAGAAAGCAAAGACAGTTAGTGAATTTATACCTCACAAATTAGGTCATTAACTCACAGGGGGATTTTGCAGCTAATTGCAAACTCCCTTCTTGGAGCGCCCGAGTGGGAGAGGTTTAGCTTTTTCGATTGTTTTATTACTGAACGATGTCAAAGAAGGCTTCCTTTTTTTATTTTTTCCTTTCTTTTTCCTTTTATAAAAAAATGCAAGGTTACTTGAGGACTTTATGGCCACAAAACAAACCAGTGGGCCGCTTTAGAAGCTAAAACAAAGCCAGGGGGCCGTTTTAGAAGCGGCCCTCCCAGCCTCTGCTTAGCTGAGACTTCCTCTGAACGTTAACGCGAGCCTGACTGCAGGATCGGGCCTTCTCTTCCCTCCTCTTCCCCTCCTCGCAGAGCTCCCCCGAAACACGACCCTGATCTGAAGGGCGGTATAGAAGGGTTTTGCTGGCTGAAGAACGGCGGGGGAAGGGGGGGCACGGGGCGCCGCGATCCCGCGGGGCAGCTCCCGGG
>NW_010560652.1:15702-16176 GCF_000687285.1 Phaethon lepturus | reverse complement strand
GCGATCCTTCGCTCCGTAGCCCTTCGCCTCGTAGGGCGTATCACGTATGGAAAAAGTACTCTCTTGCACAAGGACTGCTTCAGCTCGCTAAAACTCTGTTCTAGATACGCTTTTACAAGATGCGTGGGACTAAAATCTCACGTTTAATTCTTTTGCAAGCAAGTGACAGGATGTCGGGATTACATTTCACATGTGTCGTCCACTGTGGCTGCAGCACAAGAGTTTATGCCATGGAAATTTCCCCATTTCCATTGGGAAATTCAAGACTAATTTGGCATGGAAATGAAGTAAGCCACTAGATTTGCTGTGTCTCTTCCACATGGGCAAAACATTCAGGCTCCAGGGGTAGGAAATTTAAATTTTTTTTTTCCTTTTACCTCTCACCCAACATTCTTCCAGAAGAAGAAAAACTGAAGGCCAACCTGCTATCGCGCCTAATAAATGAACATCTACCAGCAGCGCGAGCTCTCCTGC
>NW_010560652.1:0-15669 GCF_000687285.1 Phaethon lepturus | reverse complement strand
CTCGGGAAGTACAACAGACCAGCCTTGGAACCAGTAATTCCAACAGGACATAGAGAGATTCCAGTGAAACCTCCCTCAATCCCTAATCTAGCAAATAGATTAGGACCGACTGCTGTTATGCGGTCTAGTCTTTGTATTTATTTCACTAAAAGACACCAATTCTTGCACATTTAAATTTAGTTTTGTAATTAAGTAGTGGAGTACTTTATACGCCTTTCAAGACAAAGTTTTAAGTGGTATTACAATATCACTATTTTTATCTGCTGTTCTGTTCATTACTTTCATATTAAATCACCAGATCCTGTTAGCTTTCATACTGGACACTCGCAAGTTTGCCCAGTTCTCTCAGCTGTGCTATATTAGAAAGATATAAAAAATCTTTATAAAAGATAAAAGATATAAAAAATTTGAAATTTTAATTTTATTTTCCCATAATTTGTATCTTCCTTGGCATGGTACTTAGCACTACTGCATCAACAAACCATGGAAGAGTATTAGCTGACCAAACGCAGAAGAGTGGGGAAATCTCTACAAGTCTGTACTTGTTTATAGTACCCCTTTCTTTCATGTGAATTTGTACTAATTTAACATAGCTCAAAAGGGAAAAGAAAAAGAATATGGAGAAATTTAATGAACGCTGCATTAGTTATGGGTATTTCAGACATTCGAGAGAGAATTAGAAGATAAACTTAAAATTTCATAGCACATTAAAACCCACAGATGAAGAACAGAAGAAAGAGGGATGATTAAAAGAGAAGGCATATGTATTAGTCTTCTCGGGAAGCATAATAAATAGCACCACTTTTCACATAAAAGTTGTTCTGGGTTGTTTGGGGTTTTTTAAATTTTCTTTAGAGTTGCATGGCAATCATTAGCTCTGGAGCATCGCTTGTTATCCCCCTCTACTGAAAAGCAGCTAAGAAACAGCTTATCTGTCACACAAAGTGACCAGCCATCACATAAACCGTAGTATATTTCCACATACGATTTTCTCACTTCTCATACATAACGGCTTTTCATTCTCTCATTCTTACGTTTGAATGTATTCTTGCTTCACTTCGGGAAAACAAGTTTTCACAGCCACTATTCTCATCACAATACTTTTCTACTACTGTAATACACTCACCACGGTCTAGAAAAGCACCACCCTGCTTCACTTTGTCATTTAAAACGCTTCTGTTAACACCACCCTCCTGATTTATTGTTTTGATCATGATCAAAGTGTTTTCTTCCACAATCCTTCACTACCCTTCTGTTTTAAAGACTCGTGCCACACACAAGCTCCAATGCGCAGCACTCGTTACCAGTTACTCAAAGCCAATACTAGAATATTGCTTATAGCCCTGTGGAGCAAACCTTCACTGGCTCGCTTGTTGGTAGTCCCAGTTAGTCCTTTCCCCCCCATGCGTTGCTATTCACACTTGCAAGCCAGTTCATCGACTGGTCCTCCAACTTCATTGAAAGCTCTCCCCGTGCTTTCCCTTATTCACCACCATCTTAACTTACATGTCATCTCTTTTTACATGCAAGAGCATCTAGTGCAAACACAGAAGCTTAGTTGAGGCAGCAGTCTTCAGTGGTCCCAGCTGCCGCTAAGCTACTGCGTCACCTTTGCCACACACACAAAATAAAGAATGCAAGTTACTGCGTTCACAGATGAGGAACTACCAGAAATTAAGACTGACGGGCAAACTTCATATATCGCACACTAGACCAGGCACGTGACAAGGAAAGGATGGGGATGGAGCAGGGACAAACAGCTATTTTGAAGCACAAGAATGGCTGTAAAGAGCAAGGACATAATGGTAAGTAGGAAAGCCGGCAGACCAAAAGACCAAGTCATTTTTTATGACCTAAAAGTGGTGAAGAAAGAAAACATAATGATAGTGGCTCCACAGAGAAAGACAAGACAGATGACGGTTCCATGTTTGCTGGAAATCTCCCCGTTCATGGAGTCTCCACAGCTAAGTGATTTTAAGCCAAAACCCTATTTAACAGTGATGGGAGCCAAAAAGAATAGGAAATTCAAAGAAAGGAAAAAACAAGACGTGATAAAGTTTCAAGTGGAAAGGTCCACCAGGATCAAAGGATGTTCAGCTCTGAGATAAGCTGCACAGAAAGACAAAACAATAGCTCTGATGTGCACAAAAATCCATAGGAGTCTTTCAAGTAATTTTAATTAGTTAATCAGGCTTGGGTTTTGAGAAGAGGACAGAGAGGGAGATTTAAAGATGAAAATGAGTTAAAAAGGAAGAACCTATCCTGAAGGAAGTTGAAACAGATTGGAACACTGATTTTTATCCATTCTTATTACTAGTTTCATGAACTTCCAGGTAACTTATGTCTTCTGCAATTAATATTTCTTTCAACTGTAGTCTTTCACCAATATAAATACAACAGAAATACACAGCAATTATACTAGCAATGTCATTGTCTTAACTAAAATTTGTTTACGCAACAAGTCTCTCCTTTCCACTTAAAGTATGAGAACAAAAACGCTATGGCTACCAAACCAAAATTAAACCCATCCTCATGCACCTTTTACAGTTTAATTACAAACCAAGCTCCTAAACGTAACAGAAAGGACGTGATCAATAGGTAATAGTTACTATCACACTCAAAATTAGTTTAATAAAAATGTTATACAAAAGGTTTTGAAAACTGAAACAACTCAATTTCTTATTTTAAAACTACGTCTGCTAAATGCATTCTTTCTTTTCAACCCTTGCTCAACATTTCCTAGGACTTACTGATAATTTCCACCTCTAAAAATATCCAAAAATCTTTTGCAACAAATGCTGAACGAAATGCTCCATATCTCTTCTGAAGAAAGCACTCACACAGTACAATTAGAAATGTCAATCTGAAAATGTCAAAATATCTCAAAAATAAACCATTCGAAATTCCAAAAATTTAAGTGTTTCAGCACGCTGATCTGAAAACTTTTTCAGGTCAACAGAAAATGCCACACTGACTACAGCGAAGCTTTTCAGTTTGATACCTCCATCCTGTCCTAACTTTTACAGCCACTCAAATTGTAATTCCTCGATATACAATTAGGTGACCAACAGATTGCCAGAAAGAATTTAGACAAATTAAAACACTCCATCACTCTGATGGAAGGCATGTTCCCCCAGTGCTCAGCTACAGGAGGACACAGAGATGCAGACAGAGCCATCAGGGCATAAAGGAGATTATATTTCAAAGTGGTTTGAAACAGCACATTTTGAGTCAGATCAGCGTAGCAAAACATTATACTACAAGAGCAACAGTGAAGTCTTTCCCTTCGTTTTCTTGACAGCCAAGTATCAGACCGTACTAGCAAGCAATCTCAGAAGCTTGGTTCTTGTCTTACAAAGCACAGGTGTATTTTGGCTTTTATGGATGGAAGAGATGACTTTGGTTCAGATGCTCCAGCCTGAACATTACCTTTCCTCCACAGCAGAGCCTTTAGATGCAGTTCTGCAGGCTTTTTATTCAGGGCATCAGTTTTATTTGTTCCCCTAGAAGTACTGGTATAGCTACTACTCTTGTCAACAAATACTTGCATAATCAGGAGATGGATATTGCTTGGGCTGAAAGCGTGATACCTATGTGAATCCCAGTCTGCGTTAAGAGAGAGGGTTTCTCCCCACCCCACCAACACCCTCCCTCAGATAGATACATCCCTCCTTCCAGGATTCAAACCATTAATTCACTTTTAATTTAGGCTGATCACTTTTGCAAGCCTGACATCAGCTCAGAATTTGCATTTCTGTTTCCCAAGAAGGCCTAAACAGGCATTCAGAAGTTTTCAAACCAAATCCTTTACTTTGGGCAAAAGCGTTGGAGAGAAGACACTTGTGGCATGGTAAGTGGAGTCAAGACACATGCAGCGGCTGCTGCTTAACCCCTCTCTGCTCTGTAAGGCCACAGGCAGCACAGCCCAGGGCTTCTTGGCCAGTCCGATGCCATTGGTGGCACATCAGTTCTTGTACCGAGCACGAATAACGGGATATTTAAAGGCGCAATACAAACCGTTCTTCTGAAAAATTGAGCTTCTGAGGCTTCTGCTAATTTGTTAGCTGTTGGAAATATCCATCAGCCACTCATCTAAAATTATCATGTCCTACAGTACACTAAGCAGCATATTGTAACAGTACTGAAGAGGTCACCTATCTGGTCCATCTAAGCATCTTTCCAAGCCAGCTTGCTCTCAAGGCCTCGCATCCATCACATACACCGTGCTTTCAGTCATTAAAGTTTCTAGTTTAGTTGAGGCTTTTTTTGATTGGTGTTTTGTTTCTTGGTTGGGTTTTTTTGTTTGAATTTTTGTTTGGTTGGTTTTGGTTCCCCCCCCACAACAACATACATAGAAAGTCCTTCATATGTTTAGGTTGAGTTTGGTTTTCAACTTTTGCTCTTGCTTCCAGATGAGAAGACTGACGTATTTCTTCAACCCCTTAAAGAGAAACAAGCAGAATATTTTACATACTCTGCAACTGTTTCTGTCTAAACAAAATTGCTGTGACCCCTCATCTCCTTAAGACTTAATCAGGAGACACCAACTGACCTGGAGCAATCTTGTTCATCTGCAGAGCTGATGGTCGGGTCTTAAGACCTGACATTTTCTCTATGTCACCCTGATACATCCACATACCATTCTTGTCATCCCTACTCTTCATACTTTACAACAGGACATTAAGTATCAGGACAGCTAAAACCTTGACCAGCTATGTCAAAGACCTGCTGAGATCATGTCATTTACTGTAAGAAATCGAGTTCTTAGCTGAAGAGAAGCCATCATCAACACCACAACCATTGCTGCTGGTGATACATGAGATAAACCATGGGATCAAGTGTTAACTGTGTAAGGCAGACAAAAAACGTCACCTCACAGAAAATTAGTTGATTTTTTGTCTTGGTAACTTTGATCTTAAATTAAGATTGATATTTCACAATCTACTCAGATTTTAATTTCCAGACATTTGACATGGCAGCAGACAAGCCAGAAGATGCTGCAGAACTTCACATGTTCCCTGTAGTTATTTAACACAATTTGTAAAGAAAACAAATTAAGCAGCTTCATGCAGTTGTGGGCCAACAAAACTAGCCTATTTATTAGACAGTGCTAATTTTCTGTGCCAAAAGAACAATATAATTTTTCCTATCATAAAATGTGACCATTAATCTCTCGTTGTGATTGCTACCTCTGTGCTTGTGTGCATCAGCTTACTGAAAATTTTGAGTTGGAAAAAAATTTCAGAATTTACACTAGGAACTAAATATTGTACTTTACACCAAGTTACTTAATGATTATCCTGGATTTTACTTGCAAGTAGAGGGAGTAAATTCAGAGGTGAGCCAAACGCTATGGAAAAATATGAATAAAAACAGGAAGAGGCTGACACATCAAAATAAACTACAGAGATTTAGCCTCTCTTGTAAGTAATTTCCATCCACTGCCTCTTAGCAAAAAGCTATTTCCAGATGCAGTCCACCCTAAACATTGAACACTGAAGTATGGCATATCTTACAGAAAAATGTGCCCATGTTCTCCAAATATTAGCAGATTAATATGAACACATCAGCAACTTCAAGAACGGCTGAATACTATGTAGGAAAAAAATGTATCTGGAATTTATAGACATTAGATTTAATGCTGGAAGAGCCATTTTTTAGCTAGAGACCACTGAAGTACTCCAACATTTTGCCACGTCTTTTGTGACGTGTAGCACAAGATTAGAACTACTTTAGCTAGTAAGTTTAGTGCAGCACCGACACAGTTACTTGGATCCCTTGAACCAAATTCTGAGTGTCCTTCCCAAAAGAGGAACAGACACAGACTTGACGGCAGCAGACAAAGTTGTCTTCATAAGCAACTGAGTCTTGGTGGAGCTTATTTTCGTTGCTGCACAGCTTGGTCATCTTTTGCTATGTTATAAAAGACTATTTTCTCTGGACGTGACAGATCAAGGCTCAGGAAGAGTTTCAGATTATGTAGATCAGCTCACACACATGTGAGCTCCCAGCATGAACTGAAAGCTACTCCTCGCTCACTCTGAACTCCCAGAACCCTGTTCACAAATTATCTGTGAATAGAAAGGGATAACAATGACTCAACTGTGTATACATTGCAAATTTTCTGCTAATATGAATTACTCAATCAGGCTCTAAACACCGTATTTAAATGTGTGAATCTTCTCACTTCTTTGTTAATAGTGAAGGGCATTGTTACATTTACATTTCTCTTTGAAGGTCGGTTAAGTAGCTTATGCCAGTTTCTCCTGCGGGAGGAAACTGGAAAATGTGATACACTCCCAGGTTTTGGGTTTGTGGTGGTATTATTATTAGTAGTAGTATTAGTATTAGTATTCGTATTAGTATTATTTTTACCATTACAGTTACTTGCCAAACAGTTTTATGTCAGAACATAAAAAGTACCTCAATTCTTTCAGTGTCATGCCCATGCCAACAGAGGAAAATCACCCTGCTCTCTTCCAACAATTAGTTATTCTCCAGATAACAATTAATGTTTGGGCAATCAATTCATAAGCATGGCTGGAGATAAAATTGATTTCTAATCACCACAGCTGGAACAGAAAAATGTACCTTCATTAAATGTTCTGTTTCGTATGTTATAATATATTACTTAAGTGATGACAGAGCCTATTTTTGTACAAAGCAGAAATACAAAACAGACGCTGGCATACACTACGCTCTCACACAGCATATGTGCCGCATGGGCGCTACTTTTCCTTCTTGGATGCACCTTGTACACCAGAAGGCATTACAACGGTTTAATGACTCCCTCATTTATGCTTCAGTAGGGCTACATAGCAGTCTACCTACCTAAACCCAAGACTCTTCCCTTAAATCACATTATCTTCTGTAATACAGAGGGATGCCCTTAAGATACGCTCTGGGGGTCATATGGAGACCAGCAGGACGGTTCACCTACCTTGCTGCATTTTGAAGAACGCTGCTAGTTTTCATCCTCTGTCCTTACGCATCAACTCATGTAAGTCACCCTAACGCATGGAAAGCTTTATACAGTAGAAGCAAAACAGAGCTGAATCATCGGCATCAAATGTTTCAACATTTGTATTAACAATTAATACAGCCTGTACTAACAAAAGTACAGCCAGCTGTCCCCCACCAAACACTGGCCTTCCGATGCTCTCCCGTTCCATTAAGACATGTGCTCGCTTTCAGAATGTACAATATACTCACTTGCTATGTGCCCAGGAAAAAGGGGATGGGGAAGGCAAGTCAGCCTGATTTGTCATACCAAAAAATAACACTACATATTGCTTTTTATTAAATAGTGCTAACTCTCCTCCGCCAGAAAACACACTTAACTAACATCTGCAAAAAATTTAAAGTGTCAAGAAAAATTGAATTAATACAGAATATTAACCTTAGCTGGTTATATTCAGCAGTTCAGTGTTACTTGTTCGATCTTCTTCAGTAGGGAAGTGATTGTGCCCCTGTAGTAGGCACTGGTGAGGCCACAGCTTGAATCCTGTGTTCAGTTTTGGGCCCCTCACTACAAGAAGGATGTTGAGGTGCTGGAGCGTGTCCAGAGAAGGGCAACGAAGCTGGTGAGGGGTCTGGAGCACAAGTCTTATGAGGAGCGGCTGAGGGAACTGGGGTTGTTCAGTCTGGAGAAGAGGAGGCTGAGGGGAGACCTTATCGCTCTCTACAACTACCTGAAAGGGGGTTGTGGTGAGGTGGATGTTGGCCTCTTCTCCCAAGTAACTAGTGATAGGACAAGAGGAAATGGCCTCAAGTTGTGCCAGGGGAGGTTTAGATTGGGTATTAGGAAAGATTTCTTCACTGAGAGGGTGGTCAGGCATTGGAGCAGGCTGCCCAGGGAGGTGGTGGAGTCGCCATCTCTGGAAGTGTTCAAAAAACGTGTGGATGTGGCGCTTCAGGACATGGTTTAGGGGACATGGTGGCGCTGGATTAATGGTTGGACTTGATGATCTTGAAGGTCCCTTCCAACCCTAGTGATTCTGTGATTCTGTGATTCTCATTTTTTTATTAGTGCTTCCCTGATATTTTGGCCTATTTTCATGGTTTGTAAAGCTAGGAACACGCTTCTGAAAGCAAGCAGTAGTAAGTTAAGCCATTATAGAAAAATATTCTACTTCAAAATCGGGGGGAGGGAATAGAGGGGGGAAGGGAGGAAGGGAGTGGACAGTCTGATGTTTGTTTGTGTTTCTTATTCTAAACAACTATTCTTATACAGCATGCCCAAACAATGAATGCATCCTATTCTTAGAAACATCTCCCTCCAAAGAGGATAAGTAAAAAAGCTTAGATACAATCATAAAACAAGACATGCATCTTCATTATATCTATTCACTCAATTTTTTTTGTATTTTTAATGTTTTTTAATAAATAGTTTTAATATCATATGTATAAGATACATCATGATATCTAAACTACAGACCACATCTACTGAAACATTTCAAGTAGTAAATTAAAACAGACTATAATGAAACACACTATAACCAGAAAAAAAATCTCGTTCACAATGCTATTGAAAAGGTCAAAGAGGTAGTTCAAACGGTGAGGCAAAACACAACTATAACATGAAAACTTAATTTTGCTGATTTGGGGGGTAAAGATACATTGGGAAAGGGGTCGTGCACATTAGAGAAGTTCATCTCAGTTTCCAAAGGAAACCATACATACACAGAACGAATGAAACACGATCGTACGAATTAATATGAACTGGGAGCCTCAAGTTATACACAGTAAAAAGGAAAGTCAAAGAGGCAAGGTTTGGGGGTAAAACCTAAATAAATTTCTCAAAGTGTACGCACAGAAGTATACCACCAGCAGAAATGAAGTAAAAAGGAATGTCCTACCATGAATTTCCAAAATATTGACACTATTACATGGTAATGCTTGAACTTCATAATACAACAGTCAAAACCACCCTTTGTCACCCTTTTTCTCCAAAATGCAAAGCTCTATTTATGTAACAAGACTAAATATTCTACTCCAAAATTAACCAAGGAGGATATTTAGAAGGCACCCCAGCCACTGAACGCTTTAAAAACATCAGTAACTTGACAACTTGCACTTGGCAATTTTTAGAGTGCTGGTCAAGAGCTGACCAGATCATCAGAACAGCTTTACAACGCTGCCTATCGGGCACTCGCCATACCAGACTCCTGCATCTAAAACCAGCAAAACAGGATGACATGGGAGCCAGGGAAATAGCGGAACAGCTGATATGCAACTCAGTTGAAAACAGTAAATAATAATTAATGATAGCACCTATTGTATTTATGGAACTAGACTGTGTCAATATAGCCTGTGGTAAAACATTTGGTTCTACTCTAGCTATATCCGGATGGGATAAGAGATATTTAGGTGTCAGAAATAACCTTTAGTTGTATCTGCCTTAGAGACTTAGAGACTTCCAGAAGGTGCCCGCAATGACACTGAATGAGCTTTTGACTAAGACAGATGCCTTCAAAGTATAAGATGCTTAAGATAGTATATTCTCAGAAGTAGAAAACACAACTGGAAAGCACAATTATTACACACATGTACGTTGCTGGAAAAAGTGTCCAAAGAGAGTGCCTCCCTCAGCCTTGTGTTACTTGCTGCTTTCATCCATATCCTGAAGATGCAACCAGACCACTTCTGCCAAATAATCTGGGACACATCGGTAACACAAACTCAAATAAACAATAAATTGGCTTCTTTTAAATAAAAGGTAGTATATTTAGGGAATAAAATAATCATACTGTCATATGTATTAAGGGCTTGTTCCTATCATGCCTTAGTGTAAGATTTTTTCCTTTTCCTCTAAGGACATCTTTGTATGAAGTATGCAATCAATGAAAGCGTACATGCAGCCTCATTCCCCCCTCAAGCAACTCTAATTTTATTTCACTGAAATTGGGACAAAAGATCACTGCTAAACCAGTCCAATCTTCTGACAGTCTGTCTTCATAAAATTACGCTATCCCAAGCTTTTGATCCCTCACAAAACTGTAAATTGAGGGTTCTGTGCTTGAACTCAAGAGTTTCCCCAACAAAAAAAACCCACCCAAAACAAAACCCAAACCTCTGTTTCTGTATTTCTCATTCAGAACACTGGAGAGATATCCTGATACATTTGCCAAAAGCACTGACATTGTGGCATGCCAAAAGCAGCCATCAGAAAGGCATATATTTGAGCTGTATGGGAGAAAGGGGGCTGGTGTTACTTTTACAGTTCAAAATACAAAAGCCGTTTAAAAAAAGGATTCAATTAGCTCATGCGTTTACTGCGAGTAGGAAGTCTCACTGGGGTTGTTAGAGGAAATGGTATTTAATCAACATTATGTCAGTCAAGTGCTTGTCAAACCTACTACAATTTTTCAAAATCCAAAATGTTTTAGACAATAATTGATGAAAAATTATATGTAGTGGTCTGGCCACTTTAAAATAAATTACAGCATTTGAGCCTTTCCTGAGCATTTCTAGCAGGAGACATTGTTACTGTGTTTATTTTAAAAGCTTCCATTTCTGCAATATGGAAGAGAAGTTTAATGTAATTCTTTGCCCTGCCCTCGCCCACCTCGCCCCCTCCAAAGTATGATTTGGACCATCTACCAGAACATTCAATTAAATCATTATGAAATTACACATGACAGGTATTAATTTAAGCTGTACCATTTTTCCACCTGAGTTGAATTACAGCAAGTGTTTCTGAAGAGTGACCCTAGTTGTCCAGAAATGGAGGGTCCCTTTGGCAGCATACTGGGGTATGTGCAGCTTACTCCTGGGGAAATCAAACCTGCTACTGGACTTGCCCCACGTCAGAGGTTAATTACCTTTACGTTAGGCCATTTTAGCAGCACTACCTGGTACACAAAAGGATTAGACTAGGGTTAGACTTAAAAGGCTTTAGAGAGGAGAAAACTAGAAGGCATATTATGAACAAGGTTCAGAAGAAGCTGCAAGAAGGCAGCTCAAGGCTAACACCAGAAAATCAGAGCTACAGTTAAGTCTCGAGACTGACTGCTGACCTTTGCTTTGATGGGTCCCTAAACTAAGTCTAGAAAACCCTGGATTGTTTGCACACTACTGTGTTGCCCTCCCGACAGATGCCTGCATTTTAAAAATCCCCCAAAAGGGCCAGAGCAAGCGCTTGGGAGACAGCAGTAGGCAAAGCTCCACGTGAAAACCTCGTGCATCTTCATTTGTCCAAAGGACCGGGGACCAGAAGCTCTAAAGATTTATCCGCTATTGCCTCCAGAATTGTGTATCAGTTCACCACCTCTAGACCTGCATGCCCAGGGGATTTCTCTTGGGTAACAGAAAAGTAATTTTTTTATTGTTTTGTTTGTGTTTTTAAATGGAGTTAGGGTCAAAGCAGCAAATTAACTCAAGAGTATTCAGTAACTCCTAACTACTGTCTGTTGGAAACACCATGGTTCCATATCACACAGGGATGTAGGTTAGACAGGTTGAACTACAGGGAGTGGTATGGCGGGGCACCGCAAGCCTGATGACATTAAGAAACTGTGAATGCTACTCCAGAGGACTAAAACCACTGCATCAGCTTTACCCAATAACTAACAAGGTGGCTTCAGATTAGGGTCAGGTCACCGAGCAGCGCACATTCCGACTTACTCGCAAGTACATACAAAATACGATGGATGAAACCGCTTTCTAAGCATTTGCAAGCACCAGCAGGAGCTCTCAGCACAGATAAAGCACTGCAAGTTCAAAAGGAATTATTCATACGAGGAATAGACATTCCTGCAGCAATAGATGAACAAACCATTAGCCCCAAACCCAAAGGAAGACCAAGTTTGACACGCTGGTTGTCAACTCCTCTCCCCAGCTGAGAGGAGTTTACAGTGAGTAAATCAACTGCCACTAGGAGACTCGAGTAAACCCATACTTAAACTGGAAGAGAAACAACTTAGAGCGTTAGTAATACTGCTGCAAGGCCCCATTCAAAGCCATAGATACTTAAGTTGACTTAAAAAGCTTAGTTTGACTGATAAATGGAATTAGTGCACCCATGAGAATTCTTTGCTGCCTTCCACTAAGCTTAGGTTATAAAAGACGCGTTTCTGAGAAGCCTAACTTATTTTTCTTCGCTTTGAAGAATTTATTTTGAAAATTGACTTTGACCAAGTCACTGGTGTGTTTTTTGCAGCTACTGCCAGAATCAGCCAAGGAACGAAGACAGTCTCCCTTAATCACACTGAGCTACAAATCGCCAATAAGGCAGTATGTCCTTCTGCAAAGCACAATTCAAAATAGACACCTACATTATATACATGCATTCAAGAAAGGCAGTCTAACAGTGCATCTAAACTTTTAGAAATATCTGACAAAAATGCAGCTTTGTTATTTGGAAAGAAAACCCCACTTGCTAAGTAATTTGGCTCAGAGCCATCCCCGGTATCGATACAGACTGAGGGATGAAGGAATTGAGGGCAGCCCTGCTGAGAAGGACTTGGAGCTACCAGTAGACAAATTGGACATGGACCAGCAACACACACTTGCAGCCCAGAAAGCCAATGTTATCTTGGGCTGCATGAAAAGCAGTGTGGCCAGAAGGTCGAGGGAGGGGACTCTGCCGCTCCGCTCCGGTGAGACCCCCCCTGCAGTGCTGCATCCAGCTCTGGAGCCCTCAGCACAGGAAAGACATGGACCTGTTAGAAAGGGCCCAGAGGCTGCCACAGAAATGCTCCGAGGGCTGGAACAGCTCTGCTGTGAGGAGAGGCTGAGGGAGTCAGGGTTGCTCAGCCTGGAGCAGAAAAGGCTCTGAGGAGACCTTACTGCAGCCTGCCGGTACTTAGAAGGGGGCCTACAAGAAATGTGGGGACAGACTTTTTACCAAGGCCTGTAGTGATAGGACAAAAGCTAACAGTTTGAGATTGGATTGTATCCTATTTAGATTGATATAAGGAAGGTGTTGTGGTTTTCTTTTTGGTTGGCTTTTTATTTTTTTTTGTATACCACACACTGTGAGGGTGCTGAGGCACTGGAAAAGGCTGCCCAGAGAAGCTGGGGATCCCCCATCCCTGGAAGTGTTCAAGGTCAGGCTAGATGGGGCTTTGATCAGCCTGGTTCAGTGAAAGACATTCCTGCCCGTGGCAAGGATCTCTAAAGATCTCTTCCGACCAAAACCATCCTACGACTCTATGAAGCATCCAACAGTTCACTGGGACATCCCTAATTTTCAAGCAAGAAACCAATACCATAGACAGTTTCATTTTTTTCTTTCAAAGTTCATTAAATCCAAGATATTTCAGACAGAGAACAGACAAAAAAAAAGTAGGTTGTTGTAGAAACACATGTAGCATTTTATACCATAGAACTGGACAGCCATGCTGAGCTTCACCCTCTCAAACAGCACCAGCAGAATTGCTTACAAGCTCAGAATATTCAGACTGCTTTGCTTAGTGTCTTTGAAGCAGACCTCCTAAGTGTTTATCTCCATAACAACCTGCCACTGGAGAACCACTCCCATGTAGCACATGTGCTATATATAAATACATATATTTTAGTTAGAAGCCTGAAAACCCTGGGTTTTCTGCAAAACAGAAGCATTTGTGGGGTAAAATGATGATTCAAAACCTAAACAGCGCATTTAAATGCCTGGCTCTTGCTACATTTAACCTCTGCAATCTTCAAAACAGAACTACACAACCTATTCAAATAGGCTCCTACCTCCACTAAGCTTCACCATCTGAATGGCCGCCTGTTCCACACTGATCACAAACTCTGCAGTCCATTCCACAAACACAGGATTACAGTTTTATTTGAAGGGTTTTTTTCCTTATTGCCAGGTTTCCCCCATATCATTAGAAAGGATGAACGTTTGAATTAGTAGTCACCCAGGTTACGCTTTTGCTTCTTTATGGTTGTTTGCCACTATCTGTCAAACAAACTGAAATGCATTTTTCAGAATTTAATACAGCCTATTTTTAGCAGTGCAGAAGGTCTGATTACAATTTTTTTTTTTTTTTCATTTTACTATTTGGTATAAGATGGGCATTCACATTTAGTCATATCCATAGATTACCTCAATGAATACAAATGTGTTACATTATCTTGAAATAAATGAATGTCAATATGTTCTAGGGTAACAGAAGTAATTGCATATTGATAACAGTCATTATCATAAGTCATGGTTGCTGGCAGAAAATCCACTTGTATTTTTTAATAAGGTGCAATATTATGGTCTATTTTGAGATGATAGCTTCTATTTCCCCATACAAAATACAGTATCACTTCTATATAGCTGGCAGACCCTGGAAATAGATAAAAATTCAGAATGTAAACCTGCAAATTATAAGATTTTACAGTCCTTTGGAACTAGGGTGGATATTCCAAGTACCTCAGCAAAACTGATATGCGGCAATCATTATCTGCCAGGCTGATGTACCTTCCGTTCCACTCACCACAGCAGATAACAGCAACTAGCACATTACACTGAACTCGTACAACCAGACCTTTCAGATTTTGCATTGTAGCTTATGGCAGTTTGCAAAGTAATCTGAAAGATACTTGAGAAAGGGACAGCTCTCCCTCATTTTTAGGGAGCACAAAACTTAAAAGCTAACTCCAGTATCCTGGGTGCATCTGCTACAAGAGATGAAGGAAGTTATGATCTCCAATATCAAGACTGGAGGCTCTCGTTCTGCACTGCTGCTCTACTTTATCGCTTTAAAGTAGTAGAAAGATAGAACTTGATAAAATAAGCAGACAGCTGCAGAGTCCTGCACCATGCACAGAATACCCCCGTGAAACACTACAGGCTGGAGACAGACTACATAGCAGCTTCGCTAAAAGGGACGTGGGGGGTCCCATCTCAACAGGGATTTTAATGCAAGTCAACAGCGTATGGATCAGCAAGAGCTCAGCAAGGTCAAAGCAAGCAGAGCGACTGTATGTCCCTGCCTGGCAGCTGTGAGGCCATACCTGGAATACCCTGCTTGGTTTTGAGCCTCCACACACAAGGAATACTGACTAGCGGAACACATCTGGCTGAAGGCCACCGAAATGGCCCTCTCAATGGAGGGGGCCACTGACAGCCCCCTGAAGTGGAGGCTGCAGCACATAAAGTGTAGAAAGACACTGAAGAAACAGGTTTTGTTCACTCTGGAGAAGAGACAGCTTCTAAGAGGTGGATCCTACTGCTGTCTTCAACAACCTGTGAAGCACAGTTATAGAGAAGACATGACTCCTACTCTTCCCCAGGACAGTCAGTGAAAGGATGAGAAGAAACAACCACAGGTTGCAGCAAAGGAAATTCCAGTTACACACAAGAAAAGGGAAATTTCACAGTGGGAGCAGATGGAAACTGGCACCACCTGCCCAGAGAGGACCCACCACCTCTGAAGATTTTCAAAACCCAGTTGGACAAGGCCTTGATGTACTGGGCCTCACTGGGGTAGAGGTAGTTTTCTTCATAATACCTCATATGGCACTGTGGTTTGGAGTACAGTTCTAACCGCACACACACAGTTCTCACCCCACACACAGTTCTAACCGCACACACACAGTTCTAACCAAACACACAAACTTCTAACCAAAAACACAGAGTTCTATCCACACAGTTCTAAACAAGCACACACAGTTCTAACCAAACAGTTCTAACCACACACACACACAGGCTTCTAGCCCCGCAGGCTTCTAGCCAACGAGGCTTCT
>NW_010560651.1:908-1162 GCF_000687285.1 Phaethon lepturus | reverse complement strand
TCGTGTCCCGGCGCCTTCCATACGTGCCGGGAGGACGCACCAGCGCCTGGTGCGGCCTCTGCGAAGTCCCTCGTGAAGGTCTATAGCCAAAACCCCACGTGCGGCTTAGCAGCGCGATACGCCGCGCTGTAACCGTCAGGCGCTTAAGGGGAAGAGACAGGGGCACAGCCGCTCCCCGGGAAACCTCGGCGCCGCTGCGGGGGCCAGCCCCTCCGCTGGCTTTGTTCTCTGCTGGCTGGTTGGGCTTCCCTCAG
>NW_010560651.1:0-831 GCF_000687285.1 Phaethon lepturus | reverse complement strand
CGGCTGGAAAAGGGGGTTTATTAAAATATTCTTCTGACAGGTTCAGTTTCTGAATTCCTCTGGATTATTTCCAGCATTCCAGTTCCATCAGAAAAAGCTCTTTTCAGGGGATGGGGAGAGGCTGTGAGTCATTTCTTCCCTTTTCTTCTCATTTAGATGGGAAAGGTTAATCCTTTGAAAGTCTGAAAGAGTCACAACCAATACTGCAAGCGAGGGTGCCGTCTCACGATGCAGGAGAAGTGCTTGGCCGGCGCAGCCTCTTGAGAAACTGTGATCCTGCCCGAGAAGTCGGAATAACAGAGGGAATAAACCGTCAGAGCTGTAGCTGCTGTTGCCGTTCGTGTGTTTGGGTTTTGTGTGCGGTAGTGCAGCCCTGGCCAGGCTCTGACTCCCCTCCTCGCGCCGGGGAGTGGGCTTGCCGTCTCACGATGCAGGAGAAGTGCTTGGCCGGCGCAGCCTCTTGAGAAACTGTGATCCTGCCCGAGAAGTCGGAATAACAGAGGGAATAAACCGTCAGAGCTGTAGCTGCTGTTGCCGTTCGTGTGTTTGGGTTTTGTGTGCGGTAGTGCAGCCCTGGCCAGGCTCTGACTCCCCTCCTCGCGCCGGGGAGTGGGCTGCTGCAGGGTGCTCCCCCGCGACCGGCTGGGTGACATCGTCTCATGGGCCCGATTCTCTCCGAAGCAGCCAGCGGGGCGGCGTGATGCCAGCAGGCGAAGGCACGCTGGTCACCTTTTAACATTATTCCTTTTCGTCAATCTTCTTAAAAAGCCCCGGTCTGGGTAAACTGAAACTTATCCCCAGCTCGAGATTTGTCTCTGTGAGACACATTTT
>NW_010560650.1:0-1299 GCF_000687285.1 Phaethon lepturus | reverse complement strand
GGTACAGCACCGACACGGTGACAAACAGGAAGATCGTGGCTGTGGTATTGAAAAAGCCTTTTCACAGATACGAGATCACGTCCCCAGCCTCTCGCTCCCCGACAGCAGGAAGCACAAAAGAGAGAAACCACAAGAGAAGAGGTGGCGTGGGTGCAGCGGCATGAGGGACGCGTGGCGCAGAAGCATCCCTCCTTCCCCGCAGCCAGGCAGGAGCGCACCAGGGAGGGCAGCCGCACGCCCTGCGCTCGCTTGTGCTTTCTCCACCAGCCCTGTCGTGAGGCTGCCCACATCCAGATGTGCCGGCAGATCCCGGCAGCCTCTTCCCCCTTTCAAGAGGGATGCGACGGCCCCTTCGGGGAAGGGGCAGGGGCCGTTGCACTCCCCCCCGGAACTTTAGGCCACCATGCCCCGGCCGCTCCATCTGGGTCCCATCTGCTGCTGCTGGCTCCCGTCCCTTCCCCCAGCCCTAAACTCAGATGTATTTAAACACACACATCAAAGGCACCGGGCAGCCCCCAGGGAGCCCCGGCTTGCAGCACATTTCCTTCTCTTAGCCGAAAGCAGGGCGCAGTGAGCTCCAGCACCGGGAGAGAGCGAGAGCGTGCCCGTCTGCTGCCAGCCTGGCTCAGCTGGCACGGGGAAGGTGGCGGAGGGGGCAGCTGGGCGCTTTCCCCTCAGTTTCACTCTTTGATGGCATTTTGGTGGCAGCAGGGGGGCAGCTCTGCCCCCAAACATCCACAGAGTCAGAGCCATCCCACCAGGTATCACCTCTACAGTAATAGGGAGCAAGCCAGGTCCCTACCGAAAACAGCTGAGGGAGAGCGGAGAAGAGGAAACCAAAGAGTGCCTTCAGGTTTGCAAGTTTGGGGTGTTTTTCTCCATCATTTTCATCAAGAGTTCTCCCAGGTCCCCGCAGTGAATCCCATTATACTGCCCGCCTGCGCATGGCCAGGCCACAGTGCCAGCCGGGACGCACGACCCCACTGGAGCCACCGACCAGGGAGGGGGCAAGGCTGAGCCCAAGCACTAAAACCCCGGAGAAATCCCATGCTTTCTTAGCATCAACGACGGCAGCTCGATCAGAGAATGCTGCCGGAGGCGGCACTGCCAGAAATGCCTTGCCACGGCTCTTGAGGACGCAGGGACGTGTGGCAGAGCCAAGGAGCAGGGGAGGGATGGGCACGGAGGGGTACACGTGTCTCGGTGGGTACCTACTTGCTTGAACTGCTCCTCGTAGGTCCAGTCGCCGTGGTCGGGTGCTGGCGGCGGGGGCTGCGCATGGCCCAGTCCGGAGGGGAG
>NW_010560649.1:738-959 GCF_000687285.1 Phaethon lepturus | reverse complement strand
TATTATTATTATTTTATAAATCCATCAGTCCGCTTGTCTCTGCAGTCAGCAGAAACCAATGGGCAATATTTGCCCACGCAGATGTGTAACGCAGCTTGGATCCCCTCTCGAAATGTTTTTGACATAACACTTTCACCAGCTCCTCTTCTTATGTTGCAGCTCTTCTACTGTACTTTAAATGAAACCCTTCCTCTGACCGGAGAGTCAAATGGAGGCCAGCG
>NW_010560649.1:278-670 GCF_000687285.1 Phaethon lepturus | reverse complement strand
GAGTGCGTGCGTGTGGGTGCGTGTGCATGCGAGCGTGCGTGTTGGGGGGAGAAGTGTGTGAGAACGGGGCCATGTGAGGCCCCTCCAAGTGCGTAAGAAAGGCACTACGAGTGCTAGATTAATCTTGCAAGCACATCGGTGACAGCGTGTGTTACTTAAAGAGCAAAGTTTATTCCGTCTTCCAGTTGAAAGCAAGCAAGAGAGAAATGCGAGCCTTACCGTCATCTTGCTACTGTCATGTTCTAGAGCAAGAAAATACTACTGGTAATAAAACTACAGATATAAGACATGTTAAAAATAAATAAAATAAATTAAAAAAAAATTCTTCCTGAGATTTTGGGGTTGATGCTTGAAGACTTGAGGTGTGTGTCTAAATTTCATATCAATAATTT
>NW_010560649.1:0-220 GCF_000687285.1 Phaethon lepturus | reverse complement strand
GGCTCCTGTTGCCGGCAACAGGTGACACTCCAGCCACCAGTATTGAAAGGGTTAAGCGAAATGTATCCTACTGTAGCTGTGCATTTTTAGGAGTGCCCAGCGTTTTTGTTGTCCTTGTTGTCGTCCTAGTCCTCGTTATTGTTGTTTGTTTGTTAATTGTCCTTCAGTCATGACCTCTGGGACAGACAGAGCCATAATAGCATTGCCGGAGCCTCACTGT
>NW_010560648.1:0-568 GCF_000687285.1 Phaethon lepturus | reverse complement strand
TTGTTTTCTTGACAGGAACAGAGTGTATTTCAGCCTTTTACCCACCCTTGCTCTTTAAGATTAAGTGTTGCTGGGGTTTAAACCTGACCCAATTTGCAATGATGCTTCTGCTATGCTGCCTAATTTTGGTTTCGCTATTCATACCCCTGTTGGGATGATTTTCAGTTGCCTTCTGATTTTTTTTAGCACTTTGAATTCATATTTTCAAGATCTTCTCCATACCTCTGACAGGAAGATTTTGTTGTGACTTTAGAAAAATATTGAAGTTGAAACACCTGAATAGATGACCTCAAATGCTAGAAGATCTTTTTTTTAATTATCAAGAACGAGCTGCCTTAAAAATACGTGGTGATGTTGGCGATACGGACTTCCATAAAGTCATTAATATTTTTTAGCCTCATTACTGGCATTTTTGGCATGCAATAAAGTAAAAAATCATGTCGATAATCTACATGATCTTCCAGTTCTCGCAGCAGGTTCTCACGAATGTCTCGCCGACCGCGCCGGGCGAGGGGACGGAGCCAGAGGCTCTGCCGGCTCCGAGGCTATAAATGCGGGGGGGGAGGCA
>NW_010560647.1:0-20338 GCF_000687285.1 Phaethon lepturus | reverse complement strand
GTGCAGGACCTGGCACTTGGCCTTATTACACTTGACTTCGGCCCATCAATCCAGCCTGTCCAGATCCCTCTGCAGAGCCCTCCTACCCTCCAGCAGATCAACACTCCTACCCAACTTGGTGTCATCTGCAAACTTACTGAGGGAGCACTCGATGCCCTCATCCAGATCATCAATAAAGATATTGAACAAGACTGGCCCCAGAACCGAGCCCTGGGGAACACCGCTTGTGACCGGCCGCCAGCTGGATTTAACGTCATTCACCACAACTCTCTGGCCTCGGCCAGTTCCTCACCCAGTGAAGAGTAAACCCATGCAAGCCACGAGCCGCCAGTTTCTCCAGGAGAATGTTGTAGGAGACAGTGTCAAAGGCTTTACTAAAGTCCAGGGAGACAACAGCCACAGCCTTTCCCTCATACCACTAGGCAGGTCACCTGGTCATAGAAGGAGATCAGGTTGGTCAAGCAGGACCTGCCTTTCATGAACCCATGCTGGCTGGGCCTGACCCCTTGGTTATCAGCTTACTGAAAAGTAACTATCATGGGGAAGCAGAAATAAGTGAAGAGACTGAAGACTGTATCTTCATATGCATTATTTGATTTGTTTGACAAACTTATATACATATGAGTAGAGGGTTGGACGAGATTACTTCCAAAGGTCCCTTACAACTTAAATTATTCTGTGATTCTGTGACATTGGTGAAATGCTTCAAGGAGAAGGGATATGAGCTTGCATATGTATTCTTGGCAGGGTGGGGGAAAAATTAACTTGGACTGTGAAGAAAATCTTTCAGAATTAAGGACTGATTTTATATTTTTCAAAAACCTGCATTTATAAAAGCTAAACATTTCTAGAAATAACATCTCAACAAACTTCTGTTTTTAGATTACCTGCAGAAGTAGCAGATGTACATGTGGAATAAGAGCTGCCAGAAGATGCCAGCTATACATCTTAATATCTACCTATTTAATTTCTATCAGAGAAATTAAATTCACATTAAAAATGTAATTGTATGCCATTACCTCAAAGCCAGCAATTACTGCCTTAAGCCCTTGTTTTACAGTCTAGATAGGTAAGTGCAAGAATGAAATCACAAGCTTTTTAGCAAAGAACTGGTATTCTTTCACTCACACATGTATAAGTTAAATGCTACATCTTAAAAACAGCTCATATAGACACCCTTTAGCAGCAATTATACCATGCATATCCTATTTACCTAGAAGAAGTCCAATTATGTAAGTAAAAAGACACAAGAAACATTGCGCTGTAAGGAACAGTGGTTGAATGTACAACATTTACAAATGCTGGAATAATATTCTTAAAGAACATCAGGAATTACATTAGCTATAATTACATCAGCCTCATGAAAATGAGACAATAAAATGTTCCATTTCATCTCACTGTAAATTTTTGTAAAAAACAGCTTCGATTTTAAAATAATATTTTAACCACTTCATTTTGGTTAAAGAACAGCTTTAGAAAGCTCTGTATTAAAAAAGTAACTTTATTAAAAATGGCATCTTTGGGATCTGTTGTTTCTAAAAGAATTCCAAATTGAGTCTACAAGTTAAAGAAAAAATCCACATCTCAACTGATTTTTTGGGGGTAATACATGAACTTTCAGACCTTCAAATGCCAGTACAAGCCCGTAGAAAAATTCAGAAGACTTCATCAAATTAAAGTATGCTAATCTCCCTTAAAAAATCATTGATTTTCTTATAAACCAATTAAAAAAAATTCCATCTTCTAAATTTAGGTAGCTGTGTAATAGGTAACAGCACCTCTACTGCCATCAGCTGGAGATCTAGATTTCAAAAGTGAGCAGAACTCAGTTCAGTTGCCTAACTACACATTATCTAGTGTCACTTCAGATGCTATAGGTTATCGGACACCTGTACAGAACTGGCAGATACTACACATGATCTACAGGAGACTGGCACACATTTATGAAGCAGCAGCTGAGGCCAAGTCAGATGTCCTATGGCATCTTAAATGGCACTGGACGCTTCTATGAAGCAAATTAATTGATCCCATTGGAAACTAGAGAGCTATTCTCTTCATCCAGAAGTAGATGTCTATAACTGGTCAAGTGAATAGCTCTATTATTTAAAGCAGATATCTCCATAGATACCTATATGTAGGTGGCTTAATTTGCAAGCCCAGAGATCAATGCAGTTTCATAAAAATTTAGCTTCTTGAATAGATGGAAGGACAGAAATCTAGAAATAATTACTATACAGATATTTTAGCATGCCTTTTCCTAAAAAACGGTTCAACAGATGCCATGGTAAACTTTTTTATACTACAGAGCTTATTATACTAGCTCTTGAATCAATGCAAGAAGTGACTTTTCGTTCAAGCAAGAATTCACCACAGAAAGAGCTCAACTAAATTATGCCACCTCAAAGTCTGACCCATATTAATTTGAAATTACTTGAAAAACTAGGATTATTATAACTAAGCATTTTTTCACAATACCTTTTAACCTCTGTCTGCTTAATTAATCCATATGTTTAACTGGCTGAAGCTTAAGAATTCATTTAATGCAACAGCAAATCAGGAAATAGGTCACAGCATTTCACCTACACACCTTACTGCGTTAAACTGAAAAGATCCGTAATCTGAAGTTTTGGGCCTACTGGGTTTTTTTATATTTATGGAATCTGTTTCTTTTAATATAGAATTCAGTCAGACCAGAAGACAGAGAAGTTGCAGAAGAGAAAATAACAGAACAGAAATAACTGAAATTGCTAATACTTATGAACTTAAGTTTACTTACTATTGACATCAGTGTTAGTATGTAGTGCTGTAAATTCTGCCCATGGTGACGAACCATTTTGGTGTCAGCTGTAACCATCACTTCTACATATCTTGGATACGAAAGAAAACGTTTTTTCCTGGAATGTGGATTGTCACCATCCTCTATAGATAGGTTATTTAAAGCATACTCTAAACTGAGAGACTTCTGTAAAACATTGCTCTCTTCATTTAAACTGCCGAAGATTGGATGTAATAAAGTGCTCTTCTTCAACTCTTTTTCTGTAAAGTAAAAAAAGATTTACCGTTGAATGCAGTTTCTAAGTTTAAAAAGAGAAACGGGCAAAAGGCTGCCCAAAATAGACAAAGCGAGCTTATATTTATGACCTTATTTCCAAAAGAACCAGTGCAAGAATTAAAAAAAATATTAAACATGGAAGGCTCTAATAGGAACATCAAATTAGATATCTTGTACATTATCATATAGTTCTACCACATGCGGATTCATTGTTAAAAATTAGTTAAGGAATAGGAGTATTACACAGTTCCTAGAGTAAGTGTAATCCAAACAGGCAGGCTGGAAGCAGATAAGCACTACAGCTTAATCAGTGTAACAAAGGAAGCAAGTTAATGAAACAAAATAATACATTTTTTTACACATAAACCTTTGACACCAACAGAACCAATCAAAACAAACCATAACGAAGACTAGGCCCGAGTCCTGAATTCAAGTCCCTATTGACTTTTTCATGTATAGAACATGATATTTATATAAATATGGAGTTTACTTCATAAGCAAGTATGCATCAAAAGCCTTCAGTGACTTTCTTGACAGCTTTGTTAATGTTATGTAGGATCAGGTACTAAAAGAAATATAGAACCTAATCTGATATCTCCAAGCTAAGTACTGTAAAACTTCCAGTTATGCTGTATAGTCCAGCCACCATAAGCTTCTGACGCTTGATACATAAAATCCATGCATTGATTAGGGAATCACCTTAGCAATAGCCCACATAATAATACTTAACTGAGAAGCATATCTGAATTCTCACTACTCTCTAGAACTTAAGCACCTAACTAGACACTTCAGCCCCCTCAGAACAAACCTCCACTGTCTTTCTGGAAGCTAGATTTCCTTTTAAAAAGCAGCTGCCAAAGGATATGTCTCCTAATTGCTTTATTCTAATGACTTAGTGACTAGAGCAGTGACTCAAGAATTCAGAGATCCCAACTCCGTCACCCCTCAATTTGAGAGGCCTTAAATCTATGCGTTCCATATTTCAGGGGAAGAGCCCTCATCCATAAGGGCTACTTTTTTAGCATCCATTTAAGCTACTTGTTACAGGTCAATAGTCTGTCCTCTTTAAAGTTAGGGCACAATACAGCCAGAAAACAAAAGTAGAGGGACAACAGCAAGCACCTTAAAGTTTGTTGAGTAATTGTCTAAAAGCCAGTCACAAAATATAGCTATAATAACTGCAAAAACTTAGCACTAACAATAATGAGGGGAGAATTTGGGGACTGGCTTTGAAAAGAAACTTGTGTTCAGATTGACTGAGTTTGATGCACTGAAGAGAACTGGCTGAAGCAATCTCATATGCACATCATCTTTACTAGGTCACTGAAGGTGTCTGAGATTTCAGAGTACTGGCAAAATGGGAAACATCCATATTTAAAGTGGGAGTTTAAAGACTACCTGTATTTATGGACCAGCCAAGACAAATTCAGTACCAGAACAAATCAAATTAATTGTGTTTATAAACACCAGCAATCAACAAGTGGATGAGTAATAGCTATCATTTACCAAAAACGTATTATGGCCAACTCAGATGAGCTTCCCTCTATTAAGGAAGCAGGATTTCTGGATAGAAGAAATGTAGCACATGTCCCATCCTGACTTAAGGGTTGTACCAGGGTTTCCAATTAATTTTTCATCAGCAAGTTAGTTTAGAAGAAACCAGAACAAAGTGAGGAAAATATTAGTTAGGCAATTTTAGAAGTAATTATCATAGTCCAATTTCCAACTAAAAAGGCATACTGAATGCTATGCCTCTCCATATCCTCTGTCAAGGTTCATTTACTAGAGAAAGAGAAACTCTCATGATCACAACTATTGTTAGATATACTCTGTTCCTCCCTGAGGGGAGGATGCTAATAACCAGGCAAGACTAGTATGGAAGGAGACAAATCTCTTCTTTAGAAGGACAGAAAGATAACAACATAAGGTTTTTCTCCATGAACATTTCTGCAACTTCATTCCCCCAAAAATGACAGTAATCCCTGGCTCACAATCTTTTGTAGTTTCTCTAATAAGTGAAAAGGGGCAAAATGACCACATTCTTAATGCTTGGAGCCTTTTTCTCATACTAGGTTCGTTATATGAATAGAATTCTCATACACAACATAGAAAAAAAAAACCCCAAACCACCACACAACAGACTGAAAGACCTCTACTTTGGTTCAGTACATATTATTCATCATTAAAAAGAATTAGGAATAACAACACTTGCTTGATTTTCAAACAAAGTACTAACTCCTTATTCTGCAGTGACAATCAATGAATAGATAGCATCAGCTTCCTAAAACAGAGCTAAAGAAAAGAAATACCTTTCACTAGAATTTGCTGAATGCAGGATGATCATAATGGTTGCTTTTTGGCCTTAGTATATCTGGGAACAGCAGAATTCTCAACATATTGTTTCTGAGTATAAAATAAGCTTTAAGAATTTTCCAAAATTAAAAACACTAGCCATTAGTGTCAATCTACACCATTATATTTGCAATTTGTATTTTCAAACATCTGGACAGATATTCCTTAAGAAAATAAAGTTGAAATTTTATTATTTTCCTTTTCTTCAGATAGTCATATTTACGACTCAGCCTTGCTTAAACATTCCTGAAGTACATTCAAAATGCATAAATGCAGATTTCAATCTCATGAAAGGTGTAGAATTTTAATTAGACAGGATGTTACTAACTGCTAAGCTGAACCAAATATAAGCTTCTTTCTCGTATTGTGAATCTCCATCCACTTGTGTTTTCTTTGAAGTCCAATAAACAAAGCCCGTATGCTTCTATCAAGAGCAAAAGAAAAGCATTTATGTCACTGGGCTTAAAAAAAAAAATGTTTCCAACACAATGAAAAATATTTTTTAAATGGCATTAGTGTAATAGTAAAGGTTAAGTGCATTGCTCAGGCAGGATCTTCAAAGGCTTCTACACCATTATATCCCAAAGCAGATGGTATCACAGTGTTTAGAATGAGCCTATGGACACCTACAATTTCAAATAAATCCTTTCTAATCCTGCTCTTTTGTTTATTTTTGTACTTTGATGGTAGCTGCAGGTGCCTTTCTCACATCATACTATTTTCCAACTATGAAGACGCATGCATAACTATGAAAAACAACTACTGAAAGTTTTCTGCCCCACTAAAAAACAGATTAAAGCACAGTGCTTTCTACTCACTGCTTCATGGTATTAATAAAGCTTTATTTGTCTTTCATAGTCACTTTCACTGCATATGTTCTTGCTCTGAAGGGACTTTGCTTAATGATTAACCTATATACTGTGAAGCTATGAAAGTACAACCATTCACTTGTCACATATCCTAATAGTATGCTTGTAAATTACTCTATTTTAGATAAAAGTAAGTATTATGAATATGTAGTATGAATAAATTATTAGTGTACTCCTAAGGACAAAAATCTATATTAATGGGGAATATTAGATACTTCCATGATTAAGGAAGACAGATGTCCTGTATTATCTGTTAAACTTGCAATAAATTCATTATCTTTTCTGAATATAAGGAACAACAACTCCTGTGGATCTACTCTTTAAATGTTTACATATGGGACAACATAGGTGTAAAAGTAAACCCACAGAGAATTTCTTGCAATATCATGATTTGTTTCATATTTTTACATGTACATTTTGTCCTACATTTGAATTAGCCACTGGCAGAAAAAAAAAAGAAATGGGTGCCAAGTCTATGTGAAAGAAATGTGTAAGTTCTAATGGAACAATCTGGAGATAAATATTATTTACGAAAAATAAATCTTGCTTGCTTTTTTTTTTTTAAACATCTGACATTTGAAAAAGTCACATTGAAATTTAAAGTATGACTATACCTGAAACTTCACAAGGTTTATGGGATTTCTGATACTTTCTTTTAAGTTCTTCATGCCTGTATATAAGATGTGGTTTGTTATGTTCATCTTCATGTTCACCTCCGTCTGCTTTCATCAGAGGTTCTAAAAAATATTCACCATCATGTGCCTTAAAGGTGCCCATCTGGAAGTAAGAGAGGGAATTGATTTATTTTCCACTAAAAATACTGATATAAAAATAATTTGCATTGAAATAATAAACTATTTACGATAATATTTCTAAATTAATGGAAGTAAATTTGAACATGAGACAGAGGAAACTTCAGTGGAAGCTGGAGACGGAAGCTTGAAGGTAAGGCAAAGAGAAGTTTGATTTCAGAGACTTATCCCACCAGAGTAACTCTTAACAGACTACCTTGCAATTAACAGTGTATCATAGGTAATCACTATACATAGCTAATGAAACAAAGGAGATCTCAGAAGTAAAGAGAATATAGGTGTAACCAAGCAGGACTGACCGGGAACTGTGCAAAGGGGAGCAGAGGCCATCAAGAAATTCAGGATTTAAGTGTTATCCAAATTCTAGACTGATTTGTTGCCTTCTGTCATTTACATAATTCATATAACATTTTTCTTCTAAAATTGCCTTTGCCCATAGACTAGAAACAGTGTTAACCTGATATTCTTTTTAAAGACCTCGAAATGAGTTCCAGGAATTCAAAGTTGCCAGTTTCATTAATGCGTTTTTGTCCTAGATTTTTCCCCTCTATAGCAGACACACATAAGTAACTATGTAATGCAAACCAAAGGAACTTGATTACTAACAAAAGCACTGGCACATATACAAAGAAAAAGAACAAAAATTAAGCTCCTTTCCCCCACTCCATAATCCATTCAATTATGAAATTCTAAAGCAGTATCTCTTCATAGATCCTTATTCATAGTTTCTTATGGCTTAAGTACCTTATTTTAGGAGACTACAAGAAGGAAAAACCATGTCAGAATTTCATCAAATTATTTTCAGACTTTCTGGCGACTTCCTCACGTCAGCCAATTAAGCACTTAGCATGAGCAGGCACACTGCACCCTGTTAGCTGGTTTGCCCCACTAGTGAGGCGTGTTGACCAGTAACAGAATAGTGATAATCTATATAATATGGTTTAAGAGATTAAGCGTTCACCTCAGCCTTGAAACGCAGGGTTAGAGAGTGGAGCAAGATACACGAGAAGAGAGAATAGTTATTTTCAAGCAACCACAAACAGCCTTTTAAAATCTGCTGCAGCCTACCTTAGTGTCCAGGGTATTGTACTGGAATCGTAATATCCCCTTGAATTTGGGATCCTTCTAGCAACTATCCATTTTCTGTGTTTAAAAGTCTGTGAGGCTTCAGGCATATGCCAGATTATCTGTAATCTTGCCTGATACATAGTGTACATATCATCCAAACTTTACAGTTATTGTAAACTCACTGTGGTTAGATCATCTGCATCACCTTTGCTGCAGAATGAAAAAAGACCCAGCTAACTAGTATTCTCCTTTCAAGACTGTTTAAAATCTAACTCGCAGGAACACTTTTCCCCCTCGGTTCCATTTAAATTCTTTGCAAGTAGTCTTCATGCTGGATCTTTATATGGTCAGTTCAGCCTTCTCACATCCAGTGTTTCCAGAGCCTAACATCTGTAGAGGACAGCAGATTGAGCGTCCTGAGAACGCTGTGTGCCTCCCTAGAAAGGGCCTCATGAAAACAGATATGCCACAGCTTGTCAGTTAGTCCTAATTAGGTGCAACCTTCTGGGCAAAATGACAGGGACAGACAAGAAGAGCCTGTCACTCAGGAACAAAGCAGCAAGAACTGATGCTAAGATTTGTGTTGATTTTTATTATATAAATTATTAAAGTCCCAATTACCAAAACATGATAAATTTGACCCCATACTATCTGTGCACACTAACATGCTAATTAATTCTTTCCTCCTGACATACCATAAACCCTATTTCTAGATTAGAGACAATTAAAATGTTATTTTTTAAGTAAGAACTTTATTGCTACTGCTTTTTTCCACATATACATTTTACTTCTCTACCACTCCTTATAATAGCTAGAGCAGATATTCTGTATTTGTTTCTTCAATGGCTCTTCCAACTAACAGGCTTTCAGATTTTACTAAGAAATGGTTTCAGCTACAACAAACATACCGATTATGAGAATAGTAGCACAGAACTAATAAGGAATGAGTTTGTGCTACATTTTAAACTAAACTCATCTTCCAGAATATCAGACTTCTACTGGAAAAGATGAACTCCAAGAACAAGGCTATATTTTTCTACCATTTCACACTCAAAAGAAAAATAAAAATCACTAAGACATATGTTTCTGAGTGAGTCTGATCACTTTGAAAACTCCACTCAGAATCCTGACCCCATATTCAGACAAAACAAGTACTACCAGAGGAAAAATCCTACCTAGGAATTCAAAACCATATTTATGCACACATTATTCTATCCAGCAGGTTGGAAAGAGTCAACATGAGGCATCATGATTGATCCAAGTAAGTCTAGGATTGCTGATACTCCAAAAGAGGTATTCCTGCCTTGCCCCTCCTCTAGATGTGCACTCCTATAGTTCTTTAAGCACTAGCAATGGAAATCACATACACTGCGTACCAACTCCTCTGTGCAGTTAAAAATCTTATGCATCGTACCAAATAAAGACATTTTCCAACTGAAATAGTAAGAGTCACCTAGAATGGAGAACCATTTTTCCTGGCAAAAAGGAACTTCATATCAGAAAGAGCTTACTGTAAAACCAGCCCATGAAGCAACTCAGAATGGTACTCCAACGCCTGCACATCAAGCTGAGCCTAACAATGAATACACAAAATGCCCAGCAACATTTGTAGCCGAGCTTGTTACTCAATAGTCTAAGTATCTCAATCAGAACTGATATATGTATCTTAACTGAAATCCAGAACCCTGTGCTGAAAAAAGACACACTGAAGTAATCTATGGAGAGAAAAAAAAAAAAGAAGCAGGCAATACTCCCTCTTTTAAACATACTCCAAAGTAGCAGTAACTCTGCTCATCTTCACAGTAAATGATTAGATAAATTGCCTAGAAAGCAAAAGAACGCAATCTCCTTTGTTATCCCTAAGAAAAGACAAAACACACCATAAACTTATAGCCCCAAAGGTTAGGCCAGACAACTGGAAGGGAAGAAACCCATATTATGTTTCATGACCTCAGAATTATTCTTAGCTTTTTGTTTTAAGTCAAAAGATTAATACAGGAAGGCACAATAGTGTCCTTAAGACTGGAGATATCACCTTTCCAGATACTTAGGTTAACTATTTTAGAAAAATGGAGCCAGGCTTCCTCTTATTTGAGCACTCTGGCCCACTGATTCTTGCACAGTATCCCAGGATCAACTGTCTGTTTAGATATGGAAGAAACAGCTGATCAAAAATCTCTAATGCAACAAACTTTCATGCTTTCCTCAATGAATTCTCTCCTCTTCAACAATGTATAGGTAAACAAGTAATTACTACCACTGACTAGTTAGGAACACCTCCCACCAGTAGTCTACAATAAATTTTTTACACATCCACTATCCAAGTTGAGAAGAACTCATTATATTGTATGTGAGAAAGAGCAAAGGATAAGAGTTGTAAACAGTGCTCTGTCTTAAGAAGGGTATATGATATTTGTCATTTAAAACCCAAGCAGACACTGAGCTTGAAGCCACCAATTCCAATCCTTTAAGTTCTCTATGAAGACTAAGGATTAGTCCTAGGATTTTGATTAGCTACACATGGTTAGCTCCTCATTTTCCTAACACAGAGGTCTAAAAATTCAGTCACCAGCTACACTGTCTGTTTAAGTATCACTTTCATGAATGAAGGGCTATAAATCTGGTGACACACTCTGCTGATACAAATGAAGCTATTACTGTGAGTTAGGCACACAACGAAAAGGGCTGTGAGATCCAAATGAAAAATACTTTTGATAAAAGCAAATAAAGCAAAATCACTTAGATGTACAGAGACAGGTTGCTGAAACAGGAGCCCAAGCATTTGCAGGAAATGAAATCAGAAATGAACTGGATTTACTTATCATCTACAGATGCCTCTCAAATCATGTAACAAGAAATCTGCCTGAAACGTTCTATTTCTGTTCTCAGATAAAGAGGTAAAAGTACATTTAAAAGATCTCTTCAGTAGAAGTGGAGTACAAAATTGAAAACAGTATCTTGCACATCATAAATAAGTGGTCCAAAGAGGGAGTGCTATCCAGGACTATGCATATGCATAGATTTGAGGAAATTCATGAGAAAACCCACATGAGAAAGATAATTTATTTCTTGGATTTAAAATACTCTGGATGAGTTAGACACTTTATATTAAATCAAGACTCAATGGATCAACAGAAACACTCATTATATATGGTATGTCTTAGTGGTTTAAAGTGGCTTAAAACTGTATAGTCTTAATCAATGTATTTGCTCTATTCCAAGAATAGTAGAAATAAATACTGCAAAATTTATGGTTAAACTATGTACCATGCCCATATACAAATTACATCCTTGTGTATAATGGCAACTTCGTAGAACACATGGAAAACATAAGGGGCATATAGCAGGTTTCAGAAACGTGGAATTAATCTTAATATGTCCAACAGCAAAATTGGAAAGGTTTCAGAAAAATGCTAAAAGAACAACTGAAGTTCTGGAAAACATGACTCTAAACTGGCAGACTCCCTCCCAGGTAAGCTCCACTCCTGTGCTCAAGTATTTTTCATGCCCTCATGGTATGGCTTCTTAACTCACACTCAAAAACCTGCAAGTAGTTTACAGAAAGAGTGCTTTCATGGTCAAAGTAAATTACAAAATCCCTTCCTTTTATATTATTCTCTCCCCACCCCCCGTCTTGTGTTAATTCAAAGCTCTTCTGAATCATGTGAGAAGCCCTTCACCTTTTTCTTCCTGCTCCACTGTTACAATGTTTTCTAATGAAAGACCTAAGAAGCGTAGCTTAATTAGTTCACTGAAGAAAAAAGTATTAGAGGTTATCTGATCATGGTACACTGCCAACATCTGGAAAAAATATTTCTACTAGAAGACAATTCAGCTAGAAACACAACAAGAGGTACTGGTTGCAAGCCAATGTATTAATTGAAACTAGAGCTACTATAATAGAAATAAGAAAACAGTAATAAATAATAAATAATACACCTGCTAAGCAGCAAAGAATGAGTAAGTGTTTTGTGGTGGAACACCTTTTTAGAAGTGATTGAAAGCAACATATTTTAAGTTCTTAGAAAGAAACAGAACAAAATGCTAAAAGCTTATTATAGGGGGGAAAAAAAAATCTTTCATTGTAAGTTTAACTATGATCTAACTACACCTCCTTACAAATTCTGTCATGTTAAGATTTCATGAGCAGATAGTAACCACACCTTTAGTACATTTAATCACACCTTGAACAGAACTGATGCAGCATCCACCTATGCTCGGAAGTGTCCCCATCTGGAAAGGCACCTAATCATGGTTAAATAAAATTACATAATTCCAGATGTGAATTTAAATTCCATGTAAACTCCTGAAGAGATCTTATCTATCTGTATGTTTAGATCACACCTGGATCCCATGTCCTTACTGCCAAGTTACTCTCACACAGGAACACACCAAACAAACAAACAAAAAGGTATTCCCCTGTTTCATAACGCACAGAGGAAAGAATATTCTTGCAGGAAGTGTAAAATCTGGCACTGTGTACCCTGAACATCACTTGGTAAGGCTGTTCCAGGCAAGAAAGTCTGACTGAAGCCTGGTAAAAATGGTATTCCAGGAGTTTCTAAATACAGTTTGTAACAACAGACTGGCTAAATAGCAAAGAACTTGAGAGAATGTTACAATAACAATCTCAAAGACAGTTGGAAAGAGTAGAGTTCATGCAATTAACAAGATTCATTGGAGTGGGAGAGGCAACTTACTTATTTTTACCTTTATAGACAATTCACAGTGAACAAGCTAGACAAGTCAATTTAAATTATGCATAATGACTTTTTTCATAGATATATACATGGAGGTTTCATTATGGAAAAGCATCTCTTCTACAATACCTGTTGCAACTTGCGAAACAAAGTGTATATATGAATAAAGGGTGGGGGTTTTTTTGTTGGGCTTTTTTCAGGAGCGAGGGGCTTGTTGGTTTTGATTTTTGTTTTTTAGGGGATTTGTTTTTAACACATAAATAAACTATCATCGAGCTAAGTACTCCCATAGAACACAGACCTAGGGGATCCACACGCTTAATCTTGTGGGAAACTCCATCATATCTTCTTGTCTGTCTCAGTAAATGTCAAGCAAATTTACATTTGCAACTTATCTCTGTTTAAAGAGAACTTCCTAGCTTTGATGTTTTTAAGTACATGCAGAACCACCTTTTTCTCTCACTGGGAGATGAATAGCTCCATAAAGTCCTTTCAACCTCATCTGCGCCATCAGGCAGTTAACACTCAAGTACACCCAAGATACGGCTAACTTCTCACCCATTTTAGTCAACCACACAGTAAGTTACCTTGAGTACTTCTGTCAACATGTGTATACCTAGAAGGTATGACCTATTCTCACAGTGTCTGACTTTGTTACCGTAACTTGCCATTTTCTAGTGAGGGTATGTCTGAAACATGACAACTGAGACTATTGCAGATACTTTATCTCATGTGGGAAGCTTATCTATTCCCTGAGAGTTCAAAGTTTCCCGAGACCTATGACAACTGTTTACTGCCACCTGGGGCTAGAAGCATTAACTTAAGGACAAAAAAAAAAAAGCTGTTTTGCACACCTTTTCTGTAATTTAGCTCACCTAGTGACAGCTAAGGGCCATATGTTGTGTCCTCTCCCCTCCCCTAACAGTCATATCACTCATGTTCATGCACAGTACCTACTGTGTATTTCCTGGAAGTTTAATGAACATGCTTTTTTTTTTTTTTAAATATATATATAAGCATGTCCATATATATATATATATATATATAAAAAGAGTAAATCCAGCCTCCTGTGCCTGCCCACAGCTTTCCAGCAAATCCACCTGTGTCACATAAACCCAAAATGATGAAAAAGAGATTGTGAATCTCCTGTAAAGGCAGCAGTTATGAACAGGCTGCAGCCATCAGAACAATTTATCTGGCAAACAGTATGTGCTCAAGCAGCTGCCAGGGAAGAAGGCTACCAGACACAGGATGTGAGCAAAAGGCAGGCCAGCGATGGCTGAGCACCCTTGACATAAAACGTTAAACAGATGGGGACATGCTTACATAAAGGACAATCCATGCAGAATTGCTGGTGAAAAGGTAGACGCATACTCAGATCCTACTGCTTCCGACAGACATTTTCTGTGACAGACCTTCAGCCGCACAATTCGCAACCCTATGTATTTTCTCAGTTTACAATTGTAGTTACCACATGTATTTGCTGATCTGTGCTGGTCCGTGGGTAAAAGCATAGCATCTGTGGAAATATTTTCAGGAAAAGCAGAGATGTAAAGAGCTTGGGGAAAAAGCACTGTGGATGTTTCAGGTTGTTTGTAACAGCTGCAAGGGGGACCTAAGCTGTCATCCTATTTTATAACAAATTGTGTGATGAATAGTGATGTTGCCAAGGCAAGCAGGCAGAAATTGACTCTGGGATACAGGATCATATTCAAGTAAATTCAAGTGTTATGGTGAAAAACACATCTAGAGTCTATATGTGGGAAAACAAAGCTAAAAAGAGATGAGATAGCAAAGTAAAAGATACGTACCATTGATTCTGTGACCAGCAGAGCAAGACTGGGAAGTCTTCAGAAAACTGCAGTTATTAAAATAGATTCTTGTTGAAAAAATGCTAGATCAAGTGTCACAGAAGTGGAAATATTGAAACATTGGTCCTACTTGTGAGAATACATACTAAGGAAAAGCTAATAGGAAAACAAATCAAAGTACATGAGAAAAATTGTAAATGAAATTAAGTCAAGAGCAAAAGAAGAAATAATCCCAGGAGAAAGGACTAAAAAAAAAGAAAAATCAAATGAAAAATTCAAATGAAGCAATCAAGTACAACAACCTTTATCTAGGTCTTTTCAATCTAGAGAAGGTAGAGTTCAGTCTACTTCCTGATCCTTTTTTGTTCTGCTTAGCTATAAAATCCACAGCCAAAAAGAAAGAGCATTTTATCTTTTACTTGCAAAGTCAATCCTTGTACTTGAAATCATTTTGTGCTGGTGAGACATAGAACAAATGCACAGGGTGATAACGGAAGCAATGAAATTTTTCTAGTGTTGTACTGCAGAGATCCAGGGCTGGAGTCTCACCTTGTATACCTATATGACAAGTGAAACCAGAACTACTAAGTGGAAGTCATCACAACAGCCAGTCAGCAGCAGTAAGACTCAGTTTGCCTAAACGAGAATTGTCTTGAGTTGACATTTTAATATGATTTTTTCCTAGCTTATGACAGAATCACTACATTAAGATAAAAATCTGTAAAATTTGGTATGTGGCTTATGGATGCTCATAGGCTTATAAATGTGACCTGAGTGATGAAAACTAATCAACCTTTCAGATTCAGAAGGGTTTTTTTTTTTTGAAGTGACAGCCAGTAAGTTAAAGCATTAAGTTATGTTAAGGTAAGCATATCTTCCAGTTACAAGTGTTGAAGCTTTCTTTGGAAAACCAATGTAGTTTAACTCATTGAAGTTATTAGTACTAAGCAGCACAAAACTGAGGAACTAATATCTGGAGTCTGTTACCTGCACTAGGTCTTTACAAGAAACTAGATGCTGGCTATGCTAGCACTAGCTTCTAGCCAGTTGTTTGGGGGGTTTTGTTGTTTTGGGGTTTTTTTTAATTAAACAATTAAAAATTACATTTCATTAAGATAAATTCCAGGATTGCCTACTTTTCCTTAAAAGGAACCACTGCACTCATCTATAGTAGCAGACAGAATTGTTTTCAAAACCTCTCAGAAAGGTGATCCGCTGACCCGTATTAATAAAAAAATAAACACAACTTCTTGTACTGAGGAAATTCTGAAGATCCACACTTAGGTTCAGATTCTTACCATCCTCCAGGCAAAAGTAAGCTTGATGTGAAGTAAAGGAATGTTACCAAGGGGCTTCCTTGAGCTCCCAACAAAGGAATTTGTTATGCAGACCTTGTTACACTCCAGAAGCTGCATTAGAACAAAGCAGTCCTGCGTTCCTGGACTGCAGAAAGCTGATAGCTAGCAAATCCACGCAGGAAGAGATTCACGTGTACTTTCCTACTCCTAACTTTTCCCAGCCAGTGAGCATGTGAAGTTGCTTTATACACCAGAGACTGTACAGCCAAAAAATCCTCAGCATCAGTCAATGTATTCCTAACCTCCAAGAAAGAATACCAGGTTTCTCAGAAGACTAAACAAACTGTTTTTATAGCATTCATTCAGGATTTAAAAAAATAAAAATAAAGCTCCTTTCTTCAGACAGCAGCCTGCTAGGAATTGAAAGCTCGTTCTAGTTATAAATGGTGATAGCGCCCTCATTTTAAGATACTTTATTCACTGGTATTTGCTCATATTTGTCAGTAATAACAACATGTAAGCTGCATTTTCTCAAAAGTTAAATGACCTTTTAATATTTTTTTTACCTCTTTGATTTTGCTGTCTGGATAACATTTGAGAGGTCTCTTTAGTCTACAGGCATCCAGGGACATCCTCAGCAGATCTTGTTTCCTGTGTTTGTAGGAAGCTATAATTGACTAATGCAGTAAAAGTAAAAAAAGATATAGAACTTAGGAAAACCAAGTGAAATAAAGTGTGAAATTTCAAAAATTACTCTAAAGATGCAAGAAATATGCCTGTATGTTATCAGATGTTCAACTAGGCACCCAGGCCATCACTCCAAATGACCTTCTGTCTTTGACGGCATCCCAAACTTCCCTAATTACACACTCCCTCCTTGCAATTACTACAGACTCCCTGCTGACCTTCTAACCTCCCTTCGCTATTTGCATCCCTGAACCCAGGGCATGCTCTGAAATGTAACACAACAAAACTGCATAGAGGGTGTCAGGAGCCATTAAGCAATGCTCCACGGGTACTCTGGGTTGTACATGCTCTTGGCACACTCAGAAAAAGGCTTAACCGAGGGTGAAAAGGGAAAGTAGAGCTTGAGGGGGAGAACACACTCAACTTGAGAATGCAAAAAAGAAAAGAAGGAACTTGGGAAGCAGGAGTGAAGCTGTGAATGAAGGCAGTCTAGAGCTTGGGGATAGATGCCTACACAATAAAGTAAACACAAGTACCTGGTTGAACTTCAGATCACCTAGGCACATCTTCAGAGCAATTTTTAAAATTCCACTGTTAAATTTCCTGTACCTTTTTATCTAAGTCCAAGTCCTTTTTTTCCTACCTAGCTTTTACAGCATTGGTCTACAGCAATTGCCTTACATATGCAAAGCCGGAAGATAAAATTATACCTCATAGTTCAAAGCAATCTCTTCTATTTTAATTTCCATACACCAAGCTCAAGTTCAGCATTGAGGAAAATGGATCCTACAAAGAGAAGCTATTTTACCTAAAATAAATATAATACAGGGCTACTGAGTCACTAGTCTGGTTTCTACTGTCTCACTCACAATAAGTGGTATCTTACCTCAGCAGCAATCCCACTTAAATCTTTGCATGTATTCATGAAGCATGATACTGTTCAATAAAAGAGCAATAACTTACTAGTTTATCTTTGCAGGTACGTTTGTTGAATGCACAAAGCTATGAAATTTTTAAAATCTTGAGAAAAAAAAAGATCTCATTACTAACTTTTGAGGGTAGCCCCACCTGGGAGTGGGGAATGCATTCAGGGAGGCCAGGATCCCACAGGAAAATTCCACCTGGCCTCTATCTCCCTCCTTTCATATCCACTCTTTTCTCAACTCCAAAAAAGTTGTCTCCCCTGGCAGTTACATGAAGATTGTAACATTTACTTTGACTCCATGAGGATGAGGAAGAACATTAGGCTGAAGGCTCTGAGTCAGGTTGGAGGATACTCTGTGCAGATACAGGCAACCAGCTGGCTATGACTGCCTCTTTGTCCCTACACAATCCCTCCCTGGGGAACTATAGGCATGTCCCACAAAAAGCGCACCAGCCCTGATGCAGGGCTCTCCTTCTTCTGAAAACCTCACCAGGCTCCTTAGTGAGGGGAAAGCAGCCACAACGCTGGGTATGCCACATACGCTCAAGGCTGTGTCTGCCTGGGCAGAAGGTGAAATGAGCAGTGAGAAGGTCCTGAGAGCACTGGGACAGCAAGGCCTTTGCTGGTGGCTCAGGCTAGGCACTCTGTCAGCCAGGCAATGACTGAGGACATGAAGTCGAGCTGGAAGCTGCAGTGAAGTTCACAAGGCTCATCTAGAAGAGGCAAAGGCTCAGTTTAAAGGCACTCAGGGATTTCTGAGTGGAAGCATACATGATGCAGACTGTAATGTACCAGTAAAGTAGAGAAAGAGACAGACACAAGAGAAGTGAGACACTCAAATTATTACAGAGAAGAGGGTCTTGGGCTGAAGATTTTGAGAACTGCTAAATAACAGGTAGTTGACACAACTTTTAAGTGCAGTACGTACACATTTTTCAGAAAAATTTTCAGTGCACATGGTCCCTTTGAGTGATGAAAGTGAAAAAAGTGATGGTTTGTAGAGACAGAATTAAAATAGGCAACAAAAGTTACAAAAAGAAAAGGTTTTAGAACCTCTCATATTTATTACGTATGGAGTATGACACTATTCTCAATGCCATGCTATATAAGCAACTGCTAGGACATGAAACAAAAAAACCTAAACAAAAAAACCCATATTTGTGATTCATTCTCTTTCCTACTCCCTCTCTGAGTTAGTGCAACATATCACGTCATTGGGTATAGGCTGAATTGGGTTTTGGATAATGCAGACATGAACCAACAACAGCTGTTTGCAAAGCAAGATACATAGGCAAAACTTTAATGAATACAGAATTACTGTTTTCAAATGCTTGCTTGTCCAGTAATTTCCAAAGACTAGTCCAAGCTTGCAGACCTCAACCAAAAGACAAGGTGGCATATATCCAAATGTCCAAGAATAAGCATGAGACAACAGAGGCGTCTCCCTCAAGTACCAATTATTTCTGATCCTCTTTTCCATCATGTATATCACCTTCTTTTAATACTCATTACAGCCTCCTGCACACATCCAGCCAACTCCAGTCTATTTTCAATAGGCTACTAGAAAGAGACTAGAATACCAAGTGGGTTTTTCCAGTTCCCAAAAATAGAAGTCTTGCACCTTCACTTTCCTGAGTGACTGCAAAAACATGGAACAACCTCAACTTAAACTCACAGTAATATTTACAACATCATATTTTTACAGTGTGCACATCAGTCATACTTGTCCTCAGTATTTCAATAAACAGTGATGTGGTAAAGCACTAGGTATCAGTTATCTTGTTTCTAAACTGAAATTTAGCAACACAGTAAAACAGTTTTGATAGACAGTTGTGTGATACTATTTTTTCACTATCACTTTGGAAGACATCAGGAATGCTATCAAGGGATAAGTAAAGAATGTATATCACTGGAGTTCTGATTTGTTTGCTCAATTCAGTTCTTAAGAAGCATTTTACAGACACACTGTCACTGAAGTTAGTAAGTTTCCCATTCCCTTTTAACACAAATGTGATTAAAGAGCCCTGCTGTACAAAATACACCTCTACAGCATTGCTGAAAGCAGAGGAAGAAAAATATGAACACTAGTTCTCTCTCATCATCTCAAGCACCATTATTCCTCACTCGTAACCACACAGTATCTATAAAGCTACAAATACATAGCTGATGCCAACTAACAGCATCATTTTATCATAACAATAGCTTACTGTGTTTCTGAGGCATGGTTTTTTCCTCTGTTATAATGGTCTTGGTGTCAGGAGTTACATCAACCAATTCTATTATAGGCCAGCAATAGATCCTTTGAAAGCAGCATTTGTATATCCCACCAAAAAAGTATCATCATGACTGCAAACTGCCGATGCCAAGACATTTCATGACCAACTACTTGGAATGATGCCCGAGAATTTCCAGCTCAGCTCTGTGGCAAAGGCTTCCCACTACATTTCTTTCAAGGAGAAGAATATGAATGGAGACAGGAGTAAGTAAGCAGTAACCAAGATGCTTACCAAGCCACCACAGATGCTGAAGACAGCCATGTGCGTCTCCTGTGCATTGACATGCCCTCGGTAGAAGCAGTGGCGCAAATCAGGGGAGGACTGCTTCTGCGGGGCCCCTACGTGCACCACAGTGTACTGAGCAGCAACGAAGCCTGCATCAGCACTCAGGTTGAGCTGGAAGACCTGCCCGTATGCACTGAGCTGGTAATGTGTTCGGAAAGCAGCGGGCTCCAGTGGTGCCTCCAAGCTCCTTTTCCTCCTGCTGA
>NW_010560646.1:434-689 GCF_000687285.1 Phaethon lepturus | reverse complement strand
GCCACCTTGGGTCACCCTTGGGTCACCTTGGACCACCCTTGGGCCACCCCTGGGCCACCCCTGGGCCACCCATGGGCCACTCGTGGGCCACCCATGGGCCACTCCTGGGCCACCCTTGGGCCACCATTTGGCCACTCCTGGGCCACTCCTGGACCACCTTGGGCCACCTTTGCGCCATTGCTGGGCTACCCTTGGGCCACCCTCGGGCCACTCATGGGCCTCTCCTGCGCCACCCCTGGGCCACCCTTGGGCCAC
>NW_010560646.1:0-224 GCF_000687285.1 Phaethon lepturus | reverse complement strand
CGCCTTTGGGTCACCCTTGGGCCACCCCTGGGCCACTCCTGGGCCACCAGTGGTCCACTACTGGGCCTCTCTGGGGCCACCCCTGGGCCACCCTTCAGCCACCCTTTGGCCACCCTTGGGATGCCGTTGGGCCACCCATGGGCCACTCCTGGGCTGCTCCTGGGCCCCGCTGGGCCACCCTTGGGCCACTCCTGGGCCACCCCCAGCTGTGCCACCCCAGGGCC
>NW_010560645.1:0-429 GCF_000687285.1 Phaethon lepturus | reverse complement strand
GGCCACTTAGCTTCACTCTCCAATTTATACAACAGCCACCATTGGTTACAATACTCAATAAGGGTCTTTTTTTCTGTCCCTCCAGTTCCAGCAATGTCTTTCCAATGAGCAAGCACACAGCCTAGGTGGCTTTTCTTCAAAACTCCCTTATGAGTGATATCCATTTTGCAAACCTCTTCTATTACTTTAGTTTCTGATATACTTTTCAATAAGTTTCCACACAAGCCGTTTCTTACACTTCTTACACTTCTTTATGGTTTCTTACACTTCTTTACACCCATGCAGCAGCTGCAAATATATATAAAAAAAGTAACCCTACCGCAATTGCGAGGAGGTCTCCTTACCCATCTCCTGCTTCTTATATACCAATCATTAGCAGGTCCATCCTGGCTCCTGATACTGGGATGCAGCGGTGACCTCGGATTTGCT
>NW_010560644.1:36703-38259 GCF_000687285.1 Phaethon lepturus | reverse complement strand
CCCTGTGCCGCCGGACGCCTGCCCTGTGCTGCCGGACGCCTGCCCTGCGCCGCCGGACGCCTGCCCTGTGCTGCCGTACCGCTCCTTCGGCGCGGGGGACTCAGATTTCCTGATACGACTCTATTCTGGGAAATGCATTTCAGCAAGACCGACTGGGCTGATGGAGGCTTAATCACTCTGTGCTTCAGAAAAAGTCATGAAATGGCAATAATATCTGGGTATTTATGGCCCCACAAGTGTTCTGCTCCGCAAGGCAAGTATTGTAGAGAAAAGAAAGGGACAAAGCCTGTGGAAGGGCATTTTTTTTCTGCTTCTGAAAAGCGGCACAAAGGAGTGTGAGGATGGGCTGAGCTCTGCAGAGCTGGCCAACACACAACCCTCTGAGCTAGACGGCAAAATCTATGGATTCGCTGAGTGGCAGCTCTTGGCAAAAACCTGTGGGAACACGGTTGCACAAGTGCTAGTGTCAGATATACTGTTGGTTTTGAAAGCTTGACAAGGAGTAGCCTGAGACGAGAAAGTGTATGTTGTGATTTATGTGACCAGCACAAAAGAAGAAAATGTAGAAAGCAACAGTTGTCGTCAACGGGTGACTGAAGCCGGATGCAGATCTTGCGGTGGAAGAAGCATGTGTTGTCGCCGGGTTTTGGGTGGTAACTACAGAGCTATGGGAACGGCGACCTGATTCAGTTTGTCTTTGCCAGTCTCGCTAGCAGCTGGCTTGGGAAGTGTCTGGTGAGATCAGACATGCTGATATGAAGACTGCAAACTAATAAAATGCTGGTTTGTTTTGGAAAGGTAAATCGGCGTTGTGCTTTCATTTTGGGCTGCATGGGGGTCTTTTGAGGGCGAGGCTGCCCCACTGAGCTGAGCCATGCTGGCATGTGGGAAGGGATGCCTCAGCCCGTGGCCCAGCTGTGATCTGGGTGTACGAAGATGAACTGGGGTATGCAGAGGGGTGAGGGAAATGCTGGGGTCCTGAGCAAACCTGTAAGACCACAAAAGCCCCTAAACCACGGACCCAACACACCGCAGAAGAGCTGTCCAGTAACAACCATTTGGAGGCTGCATAGCTCCAAGCTCGCCCGTGTTTCTGCGACTGAACACTGGGGATTGCGCTGACAGCAGGGCCAAACAGCCCAGCGATGTGACCTTCTGCCGAACACGTGTGTGTGTTTACACAGCCATTCGTAACCACCCTACAATAACAAAGCATCACATCCATTCCCTGCTTTTCCACTCCTTATAAAACCCAGTGACTCTTTGCTCCCTCCAAACCTTAGCATATTTCTAACCTCTGGAAGATTTGCAGTAAGTTTTTGCTCTGTCCAGAGGTGTCTCTTGTCATCATACCAAGTGTTTTAGTCTCCATGTGAAGGCTGTTCAGCCTGCCCAGGGTCACCTCCACCCTGCAAGTCCCCCATTACCCCCACGCCTGGCACACCTCCCGGATCCCTTGATATGTGCCCTCCTCTCAGCAGGTGTCTGAGCCGCGGGGCTGCGAAAGGGCAGACGGGGACGGAGGCCCGTGGGGCAGCGCCTGCTGCGCAGCCAGT
>NW_010560644.1:33466-36672 GCF_000687285.1 Phaethon lepturus | reverse complement strand
GGGGGGGCGAGGAGGGGGCTGCTGCCACATTGCTGCTCCATAGACTGGCTCAGGGAAGAAAATCTGTGCTTGGCCGTGGATGCGGGAAGAACGAGGGGGATGCTTTCTTTATATCTCCACCTTCAGCAGAAGTGAACGCTTTTAAGGACAGAGCTGTCAGGGAGATCTCCTTTCTCCTCTTCTTTCTCCCTCCCTTCTTTCCTTTCTTTGCTCTGCCACCTCACAGCTCTCTTCCACTGCACGTAACCTTTCCGAGAGGCACACTCCTGCATTCCCAGTGAAGTCTCTAAACCTGACAGCACGGTGAGAAACTGCTGGAGGTGACTAAACTCACAATCTTCTTTGAGGATTACACTCTGCAGGAGAACTCCTCTTGCTCTCCTCCTCTGCGGGAATTCGCAGCCTCCTGCCAATAAGTGTGATATGTAGAAAAAAGATGACTTTAGCCAATTTTGCTTACTTTTGGAGTTGACATATTACTTAAAACTGGTTCAGTTGAGCTTTTTATTATAGAAAGACAGTGACGAGAATGCGGAGGTGGGTATTATATCTACCCAATTAATGAGATTAGTCCTATTGATTTTAATGGGGGTGATTCACTGGCTTGAGCTGAAACACTGGCTTCTTTATCTACTGGGTCACGGCCAGATGATGCAGCATCTTATAGGATCTGGCCCTTAAATATCACAGCTAGCTACAGTTAGTGCAGGAATCCAGTCCTTACAGTAGTGCTAGTCTTGAGATTATGTTGGGATTTTTATTGCTATTATTTTAGGCAGAGAGCCCAAGAGGAAGCCGTATGATTAATATTCAGGGAACAAACCCAGAGGTAATGGTCCCCACGAGCCCAAGGCCAGGGAAGCTGACAGCTCGGTTTTCTGGGTAGCCAGATGGAACTGCTGATTTCTGAGCTGCACTTTGGATACGCTGCCAGCGACATTTAGGGATGGATTGGTGGGTCTAGAAGTAAAAACTGTTTACCCACACAGCTCACCCACTACCCTGCAAGTGACCATTAGACCTGTTTCTATAGGATCAGCCCTGTCTCCGGGGTCCTGCCTTCACAGGGTGTGCAGATGTGAACTCGCTGGCTTGCATCCCCCGGTAACTTATGCCCAGGCAGGAGCCTGTTTGCATATGCAAAATTGCCTCCTGCCTGTGTGCTTTTTGAGCACAAACCTGAGGTTGCCCTTACAACAGCAGGCATCCATCCTCCCAGCACGCAGACACGTGCAAGGCTGCTCGCCTTGTCCTGGCCGGAACAACTGGACGTGGAGCCAGAGAGACTGCAAGTGCCCCGAGCAATGAAGCACCGTACAGCAGCCCAGGGATGGGTGCAAGCTCAAGGTGCTGAGCTGCCTCCAACACCTACCCTCGCGCTCCCCTGGGCTGGCTGGGGATGTGGCGGTACATCGGCGGCTGCTTTGCAGCATCTGGTGCCCTCCCCTGGCTCTCTGCCGCACTGTTCGTGCTCGACGCCAATCTTCTGCGGCTACTGTCCAGTGTTCACAGATTTTCAACACAGGGGCAAGAGAGGAAAGTTGATCCTTGCCCTACATTTTAAATGTCTGTGGGTTTTTCATCTTTGTGAACAGTTCCGGACCTTTGAGAGCCCCTCCCTAGGTTACATTTCTTTCCTCCAACTTTTTTTCTTGGTATATTTAATTTCTTCTTTTGCCATTAGTTTGCCTTTCTTCTTCTCCTTTCCCTTCCATGTCTTGGTTTAAAACCATTCTCATTTAGCTGAGGCTAAGATCAGTGTTTTTTTAAGAAACAACTCATAACACCTCTCCTACGGGTGCTGCCTAGGAGCAGCAGTAAGGCCCCAATCTCCCTGTCAGATACTCCCTGACAGATATCATCACATTTGCAGAGAAGCACGGAGGATCGTGAGCTATTCCTGAGCAGAGGGGATCCATTCTGCCCAGTGCTCAGCATCAGTTCTGACCCTGGTGCTGGAGGAAGCCGAGTGCTGTTCTCAGAAGCGTCAGTGACTGACTCCAGAACAAGCAATGAATGTGAGTTGCATTTGGCTCCATCAGCATTTCTGGTGCTGGGGAGACAATCAGGAAAAACCTCCACGCTTCTCTGGGGTGGGACATTCCATCTTCCAAACAAGATTGATTCCCAATTAATATGGCTTAGGAAGAAGCTTCCCAAAGGGCAGGAATTCCTATGGTCACTTGTGATAGCGCTTCTGCTTCATCTCCTGTAGCCACTTGCTGCTGACCACGGCAAGAGGCAGGACGCTGGATTTAGTGGGACATTGATTGTTTCCAATTTGTTTTTAATGAACAAGTCTCTAAATTTGTTTGTAGGTTTGGATGCTTTCTGGCTGGTTCATTGTGGGAATGCAGGGAGCCAGAACAGACAGTCCTTTTCATACAACCATCAAATACTTCACGTTCCCAGAGCGAGGCCAGAAGACAAGCCCTGTAACAACTAAATGACCAGGAGAGAGCTTGTTGATCCTCACTACCTACTTTGTAAACAAATATTCAGTCAAAAGAAATATTCTGGTTTCAAAAGAACTGGGTAGAAATGCTGAGCTCTGAACAGGAGGTGCGTTCAGACTCTTGGAGGTGCAGACCCTGTATGACAAGGTGTATGTCACTTTGTCAGTATACGCAGTGCTCTGCCCTATTTCATCTGAACTTGCTCCTCTTGAGACTTGTAAAAGCTTTACATGGTGACGGAAAAAGGACAGCTTCCACTCTCAGCCACACAGCTCCCAGCAGAGTCACCTCCCACAGGAATACCCTCAATCCTTTGTGGACAGGAGTTCAGAAAGTGAGACCAAAGTTTTGTTATTTTCTTTGAGTGCAATATGACAACGTGGTCTTACATTATTCATGGACACTCCTGACAGTGCACGCCACACAGGAGATTAGTCTATGCCATGCTTTAAATTCTGAGTCTGCCTATGCAAGGGGAAAAATAATTAGACTCTTGTAAATGTTAAAAAAGAAATGTCTTAACGCTAATCAGAACTGTTTGTCTTTCACTTAGAGCAGTTAACATCCCCCCCCCCCAAGTATCACAGGAAAACAATGTGTTTATTTATCAAATTATTTTCCTGAATGTAAGGGCCTCTCCTTTACAAATTACATGATGAAAGAGCAGATGGCATATGAAGATGAAAAAAAAGCCTGACTGTTGCCCTGTATGTGATCTCAGAAGTGAGGCAGCTCAACTGAACATTGTCA
>NW_010560644.1:0-33449 GCF_000687285.1 Phaethon lepturus | reverse complement strand
CCTGGGGCTGCCTGCTACACAACGATAGTGTAAGGACAGTCCGTTCCAGCAGACGACTACAGTCCTTCAGGCTGGAGGACACCAGCCCCACTAACAGGGGTCTTCTATCCATGAGCAAGCTAAGCATCAACAACCTTCTGCCACCTGGTGATTGTGAAGAAGATCAATGCCCTGCACTAACGGATGGTTGTGGTACCCAGCTTTTCCAGTGACGGCAGTGGCTGCACAAATTGCAGGTCATTGATGAACGGGGCTCAAGGTCTGCCTTGGTCTGCTGCTGCACAGCCACTGAGGGTCGTGTCCCCTGTGGTGTCTCGGCAGGACAGGCAGCTCCACACTTGCTAGACAGTCAAGCAACAACCAAAAGTTGAGGAGATGCAAGAATCACCTACGCGTGTCTGGACGGAGGCTACTGTGCTGGGTCACCACCACAACAACTACTCAGCCGTGCAGGGTGAAACAAGCTTGCCCCATGTGCAGGGATGTCCAAAGCCGTGGGACCTGGCATGGGATCAGCTGGAGCAACTGTTCCAACCCCACCAGGCTGCAGAGGACAGCACAAAGAGGTTAAATGCCCGTGTCCTGGCAACACGGGGCTCAGTGCTTTGTGAGCACAGGAAAGTTGTCTAGCAGACCCTCCTCCTAACCCATCAGTGGCCTCCAAGTCCAGGTATCCGAGGCTGCTAGCCTTATTGCAGGTCTTTGCAAGGAGGTGGAACCAACAACAGCTGACTTCAAGAGCCTGGGGCAGAGGTGACCTCTGCTGATAAAAGTGCTGACTGAGGCAGGACCGTGCCTGCATGCTGCCCGCATTGTCACCTTTGTCATGCTGCATCCCTAACTGAAAGCTCAGAGAGCCCAGGGGAAGGCCAGGCGAGAGACAAGTCAGCAAATGAAAAGGGTCTGCTTTGTTCCCTTTGTGCCAACATCTCCACTCAGCCTTTTTTTCAAGGACACAAGTCTTTGAGAGATGAAAGGTGCTGCATGCAGTGGTGACTTCCAAATCATAGATGTGGCCTGGAGGTGACTGGCTGTTTGCTGCAATGTTCCTGATGACGTGGGTAGGAGAGTGGGTCTGGAGGGAAAAGGAGGAGGCAAAAGGAAAGAGCTGCAGTGTCCCTGGGGGAGCAGAGATGTCGAAAGGAAAGAGAGAGAAGGGAGTCATGAAGTAGGGAGAGCTGGATGTTAAAGAACCTGAACGTTGGTGTCAGGAGCAGCAGGGTGTACAGGAGGATGAACATGGAACAGGCATGACATGGAAAAGGCTTTAGAGACTTTAGTCTCAGTGAAATGCTGAATAAAAGCCAGTCTGGAGGGATCCTGAGGGATGAGAAAGGACAGGAAGGCAGGCAGTGACCGATCATCATTTTTAGGTAAAAGGAGTTAGGAGAGCATCTGTTCATCAGTGGACTGGGACTGTGTTTATGAAACCCTGGGTGTGCTGACACCCCAGTTCAGACTAAGAACTATCAGAAGATAAAACTAAAAGAATAAACCTGCTGCTTTTACACCCATTTCCTGTTCTAGATGTGAACAAAGAGGTTTGCCGTGTTTCCCCGGCCCAGCCTGTGATGGGAGGTTCACCGAGACCATCCCTCTAGGTACACAGAGATGCCCTTTCAATCATCTGAGCCCCTGGACCAGTTAGTCTGCAAAAACCTGAACTGGCTTGTAAAGATAGAGTGTCCTCTGTGCACATGAAAGCAAGTGGCTGTAAAACAAGGAACTATTTTCAGGGAACATTTATCTGCTTTTATTTATTCAGGGTGTTGATCTTCAAGTCTCAAGAATCACACTGGCTTCTTACCATCAAATTGCCAATGATTATGGAGTGCCTGGGAATGACATGTCTTTACTAGTGTGATACCACAATATAATTTTAACAGAAATTTAATGCAAATTTTGTGATTTCTTTCACCCAAGCTGATAAGGTTCATCTTTCCTGTCCAGGCTTTTTTCTGAAAGAAAATGACTACATTTACCTCGGGGTGTCATTTTCTGAAGATGGGTTTTGTCATTTGTTATGCTGTTAAACTCCACACTGATCTAGTATCAAATTCTTGTCTTGAGATTATAACCATGACAAACTGCAACAGCTATCAAGGCCACTGTCAAACTCCATCTGGACTTTTTGTGCTTAAATTAAGTGTTCCAAATACCAACTTTGTTCCTAGAAGAAAACTTCTTGGGTCTGCATTGAAGGAACACATTAGGAGATGGTTCCTGTCTTGATTACATTGTTAGTATAAATAAGAGGTAAGGACATTTTAAAAATTCCAGCTGAATCTCATGCTTCAAAGGCAGCACAGCTCTTTGTAGGTGCAGGAAAGGATTACTGCCCCCCGATGCACCACGGCATTTTCAAGGGATATATCAGGTGTTTCATCAGCTTTGCAGGCTTGGTCCTTGTCTTGGCTGGCTCCAGATGCCAGACTGCAGGGTACAACAACTGAGAAAGCACAAGAAGGGAAAAGACTGGCAGCAGTGACATTTTCTGAACGTTTGCTTTGATTATAGCAGTTTTTACATCCTGGCCAGGCTGCGGTTTGGCTTAGTTTGCAGCAGACAAACGCGCAGTTACAATGAGAGCGGAACAGATGAAAACAGGCTCGTGTGTGGTACCGTGCAACAGTGCCAACGGGAGAAGCGGCAGCCGCTCTTTTTCCACGGAGAGGCGCCCAGCCGTTCTTTTCCCACCACTGAAGCGACATGTGGCTTGCAGCATCTACCAGCAGAGCTGGGTGGCCAAGAGGGATGGTGTCTATCAGGATGTAAGGGCGGTGGATGAGGTGGAGGAGAAACCCCTGAGCCTGCTCTCACAGGCATCAGGTTCACTTGGCTGTAAATCTCCTGCTTTCAAAAACAATTGATGACACAAAGTTCATCCGAGCACAAACACGGGTTACTGCAGGATTTCCCAAGCCTCCCGCTTCACGCTATGATACTCCAGGCTAAACAAACTTCCCATCTGCTGTAGTTGTTTCGACACTTTTGGTTCTGCCTGGGGACGAAGTTCAGGTGGAGGCAGATGAACCTGGCACCTTGTCCTTTCTGCAGGCTGAGACGCTCTTGCTGATGGAATAAGCTCATTTTTTACACCTGCCTGCTGGCCGCCGCCTTGCCTCTACTCCACTGGATGCTCAAGATCAGGAAAAGGTTGGGAAAGTGAGTGAAAAGAGGTCTGTCCTTGTAGGGCTGATCTTCAGCTCACAATGTAATTGGGCTTAGGAGCTCACCCCTCGGGGTAACAGAAACCAGCTTGGGTCCCATAAAGGCCAAAGGCAGCTTCCCTCTGTTAGCTACTCCAACTGCCCAGGAAACAAACTGATAAATAATATCAGCTGCAAAATTACACAGAAACCTACTGGGACAAGGTTCTGAGCAAGCTGCCAGTAGGGGAGAAACTGAGATGAACCTTTGAAAATTGGTGTAAAAATTCCTTGCTGACCTCTTGTTATGATTAGATTCATTACAGAAATCACATAGAAAGTATGCAACATTGTCTTTATCTGCACCCTCATCTGCTTGGCTCAATACAAACATAAAATTAATCAGCTGTACTGAGAAAAGCTCTTAGAAATTCACATAATTCAATTAGACCATCACAAGGATAATCTAATCATGTCAGTTCAATTATTGAGACTAGGGCAAGCTAAAATCTTTCATGTTACCTTAACTGGAAGCCTTCTGCTGTGCCAGTCTTCTGGTAGCAATCCATTCATCTGAGGAAGAGATTAATTCAGACTTTATTCTAGCTTTTCAATTTAAATAGTGGGTCTTTTTGGATAAGAAAATCCTCTAAGGCTGATATTAACCAGAAGGAAAAAATAAAAATTATACCAGACACCACAGACTATTCTGCAGGGTAGGAACAGATGTGGCGTGGGCTGGGGTTCCTGCAGGTGAGAGTACACTCAACCACATTTAACACGGGGTCTGGTCACAGAAGCTGTGCACTTTGCCTGCCTCCCATGGAGGTGTATTTTGGCAGAAGCCCCTTTGTACACTTTGGCTTGGCATCATGAGGTTTCATAACGATGATGCCTCTGTGTTCTCTTTTCCTGCTGTTCTTGTTCATTGAAGCTTCTCCATCCTCACTGCATTCTGCTCCTGTCCTTTCACATGCCCCCCACAAACCCAAATGCAAGACATCAGGGTTTCCCACTGTTTTCTTGTCTGGCAGGACTTTCACTGGGGTCACTGGGAGATCAGCTGTACTTGCACATCCTCTTCTAACTCTTCCCCTGTGCTGTGAAAGAACCCAAGATCTGACCTTCAGCAAACTTTTATCCCAGCCCTGCTGTATCTCATTCCTGACTCAGCCTACACCCATATACTTGATCTCCTGTCAATCACATATATTGCTTTGCAGTTAAGGTGCTGTGCTAACACCCTGACTCTTATCAAGTGCTTGGGTTTCTAGAGGCAAAATGCTCTTACACTGAGCAACGTGTCATTACTACTGCTTTTGAAGCTGCCCTGCAGTTAATACATCTTCCCTGAAAAGAAAAACATTGGAACAAGCGGATGAAGGGTATGCAGACAAGCCTTTCAACCTCAAACCTCACCCCTGAAGCCACCCCAATGATACAGAGAGTTTAGCCTTGATCAAACAGAGCCATGAGCACACTGCTTGCGCTGCACTCAGCTATTGTTGTCGGGCAAGTCCCAGCTAGCAGCAGTGACGGCCGGATCCGAGGAGGAGGGAGCATCCGAGAGCCAGCTGGTGGAGGCACTGTTTATGTTCCTGTTTGCTCACTTTGTCTCGGAGACTTCCAAAAGCCTCTCACACCAGCAAAACAAATAAGTTGCAAGCTGCTGAAGGAATTCTGAAGCACACAGCACAGGGCATCAACGAGCTGAGTCCTCCTTACAGGGTTGGAAACAGGATCTCTGCATGGACCACAAGACCACATGGGCATTTTTGTTACCCCTGTTTTATTCTAGGTACCTCTGATGAGGAGATGGAGGCTCAAAGCAGCTCAGATAAGAGCAAGTCCAAGTGGACTGCTGGTGGCCCAGTTGTGTGGTTAAATAGCTCGGCAGTGAAAAGTTTTCGCATTGATTAGAAATTAGTCAATAGATAAAAACCAAAATGTAGGAACAGGAGGCAAACTTTCAGCATGGAGAGACACTAGCAGCTCTATATCCTAACAATTTGCACAAGAGACAGGATTACTGCATATATTTAGTGATGATCTATAAAATACAGTGAACAGTGGATATCAGAAAATTATGCCTTAAAGAGAATCATTTAGATGCGAGAAAATTTTGGATAGTCCCAGATATGAAAGGATTTTGAGGAACTTTGGAAGGACAGAAGAAAGATCAGCGGGGCAATAGGATGGCAGATTAAAGTCAGTGCAATGTGATACATATGGGAAGAAACAGTTTGATCTATTCCTGGTCTTCATGCATTGTAAATCATCTAAAAGGCCTTGGTGTCACTGTAAAGAGCTCATTAAGAAACATCTGCTCAGCAAAGTGTTCTGACCAGAAAAGCAGTAAGACATTAGGATATTTAAATGTAGGTTTTATGTAATGATGAAAATATTATAGTGCCATATATTACATTAGTGATGATACCTTCTCATTTTAAACAGCATGTTCAATCCAGTTCTGTTCCGCTCATTTGGAAAATATAAATCAAGTTCAAAGAGTGCAAGAAGAAATGCTAAAGACTTGAAAGATTTCCATATGAAAAGAGACTGCTTGGACTATTCCAACTTTAGATAAGAAATTAGCAATGGAAAAAAGCTTAAATTCATTCATTAATGAATGGTAGGGGAAAAGAAAAAAAAAAGATCTTCTAAAATACTCTGTGTTGTACGGCTACCAGAATAAAAGGGAGGCACTGATGTAAATTCAAATAACCTTTTTATGTCAAGCACCATTAAAACTCAGAGTTTTAATCAAAGTACTTGTTCTGGAAACTCATTAGTACAATATAGTAATTCGTGCCCAAGAATTTAGTGAGATTTCAAAGAGAGTTACCTGCTCTTCCCATAGACATTTGCACACAGACAATGTCACTTGTCAGAAATTCTTGTTAAATTCTCAGTCCTCTGGGAGTCTCCAAGATTATTTCTTGAGCCAGAACTCACACTTCTAATATACGACTGAAGCTAGGATTTTAGACGACTCAAGTGCCAACACATTTTCTCTAGGAAACATCCAGAAATACTTCTATAATATCAAACCTAGTAAAACTAGGCTGCTGTTATCCACCTGTCAGTTTAGCTACCAAAGTAACAATTAAGGCGTGTAAAATTCAATTCACATGCACATCCTTATTGCAAGCAATTTCAGGTAATTCCCTAATCTCTGACTACTGGTTTTAGAAGCTCAGGAAAAAAATCCATCATACTCCAACTACACATGCAACCCTGCGCCTGAGGGTAGAGCCAGACACGTGCTTGGGAACCCTTAAAAGCACTTTGTGGGAAGTCCAGTGGTCACTGCAGGTTCTGCAGGGGACACATGTGCTGCACCACAAGTGGCCTCAAAGCCCGTCTCAAGGTGCAATTCACCCTCAAGTCTAGATGTTGATTCTTAGGACTGGGCAAGATTCAGGGCAAATTAGTACACTTGAGAGCTACCCCAAATACGTCCTGTGTTTAAAGGGTGCTCCGGCTAATACCACCTGCACAGGGAGCCAACTCGGCCAGGGCACGCGTGACGAAGCTGCAGGCACTTGTGGTGATATGAATGGTGTCAGACAAGATGGCCCCAAGTGCTACCTGCAAATTTTCATTCCTTGCCTACTGTGAAGGCAGAAGAAATCCACAGGTGGCTGAATTTCAGCTGCCCTTCCAGAGCCACGTGGCCTGGAGCTGGATCCCAGGAGCGCTCTGAAACTCAGGTGTTCTCAAAACCAGCCAGCTCAGGTAGAGCATAAATGGCAACAAAAATTCCTCTTCTCTCCTTGTGGATGGGATTGCTCCAGAGCTCTGGCACGGCGACCGGGACAGTAGGGATTACACATGAATGCCTCAAGTGTTACGATTTGGTCCAAAACTCGTAAGCCCTTAAAAGAACCTTCTTCTTCACAAATTTCCTCATGCTGTTCCTAGCCAATCCTTAAGTATTAGTATTAGAGATTTTAATTTTCAAAGAGAAATCCACACCTCGCAGGACCAGAAAGCTACACTGACAACACATTTCAAACTCCATTTTCCTCCCTGCCAGTCTACTGGCTACAAAAGACACGCTCCTTCCCGGAGAGTACTCCCAAGCCCTTCTGATGAGGAGGTTGTTGGTTTTTTTTGTTTGTTTGGGGTTGTTTTTTTTGTTCGGGGTTGTGGTTTTTTTTGTTTGTTTTGTTTTGTTTTGTGTTTGCTTGCTAGTTTTCTTTTGTTTTTCTGTTTGCAGGATACCCACTCATTTTCAAGACACTGAACACACATCTCAACAATGCAATTTCCGTATTTCAGTTTAAAATAAGGATGATAATATCAGAAAGGCTCACCATGTGATGTCCTGAGCACCTGCGGGAGGCTGGCACAAGGGGTTCTTCCTGACCTTACATCTGCAACATGACTGGAAGAAATCTCCTGTCTCCCCCGGCTTTGAGCCCACAGCAAACTTCCTAGAGCTGGTAAAACATTTGGAAACATTTACAGAGCTTTCACATTGCAATATTTTAAGTGGATAAAATTTCCATGTATGTGCACATTTTCACACATGTAGGGAAGAAACCTTCTTCTATTATTAATATAAAGAGAAATTATCATGAAGGAGAAAAATGCAAAGTACAATGAGGTCTTTGTAGACAAGTCCCCAGAGGCAACACTGGTTAGGAATGTACGGCAAGAGGCAAAAAAGGGCAAAAAGAAGGAAAGGGCAGAAACCAGCCAGGCTGTGATGCTCTGCCCACCTCTGTCTTCAATTTGGTAAATGTTTCCCCCAGACCGCGACAGAGCTCAGACATTTTGGGCATCGCTGTCTCTGACCTCTGCTTCCTCCCAGCACAAGCAGCAGCCCAAGTGAAAAAGGGTGTGAAGGAGACAGTGGGCAAATGCTCTGAAGGCATCAGGGAGCGCAGCTTTGTGCCAAGCTTGCCATCGCGCTGTTTCCAACTGGGCAGTACTGGAAACCAGTCTTGAATAGGAGCCTTTTGCCTTTTACTAAAGCAGTGTACTAACACGCCTGCATTTAACAGATGAAGTAATGAATTTAAATCTTATCTGAGCTTAAATACTTTGAAACAAAAATTCACTCTTAGGGAAACTGAGTTTCTCTGTCAGATCTGCAGGGAGCAAGGGAAGGCGAACCGACAGTCTCCGATGGCGAGTGTCGGTGGGGACTTCTGCTAGGGACTTGAAGCACTTCTGCCACCAAACTGCATGTCTCTCTTAATGTATAAAGTTTTCAAAGTTTTAAAAGCAACACTGCTGAAATCTCTCTATCTTGTACTCTATCCATTATGTTTTACAGATTTGAGGAATTGTTTTTGAATACTTGGCACTACCCAATCAAAATTTGGGGTTTGAAACGTTTAGTGCATTAAGACTACACCTACGTGGAAACTGAAATGTCTGTTTCCTTGGAAATTCTGTAATTTCAAACTCAATTTTCATTCCAGTGTGGAGTGAAATGTCATATTTAGAAATTCAGCACAGAATGAGATGTTTAAAAAGTTTTTTAAAGTTACTTGAAACACTCGGTTGTCATTTTGACAGGCTTCTTTTATATTATTATTGTAATTTATTACATCAAGTAATAATTTTCATAGAAAAAATTATTTTGAAAGGAAATATGGAAATGTGAAGTTCTTGTCATTTTAAGATGGAACACTTCAGCCTTATTTGCATGTTTGACTTTGCATTCAGAATATAATGGACAAAATCCAACACAATTCTGGTGAAAACTTAGATTTCAATAAAGCATCATTTTCTAGGAGGAAAGTGTATGGGAATGATGCCCAGCTACAGCATGACTCCGTACTGACTAGTCTGATCCCACCTGGTCACTCCTGCAATCATTTGCCTCAGCTTTGATGTCACTTCAGCAAAGGTACAAGGTGGACAAGTGCTCCTTGGAGTTAGGGAGGTGACATTCACCTCAAATCGTACATGCACTTAGTAATCACCAGTGAAAGTCACAAGGTTTTGACCACCTCAGAGAAGCTCTGAGCTGGACAGACCTGGGGAATGGAACATCTCTTATGCTTAGCTGGACAGTTTGAGATGCTCTGCGGAGTGAGGTGGAGGACTTAAATCTGCTCACATTAGGGCTGGCTTGCACTTGGATGAATTCTTGCTAGAAGAAAACCTAAGACAACCGCTTTAAGATTATACATTTCCACTACCAACTATTGCTTTTTTACTTAGACATCCTGGGTGTGATAGAAAGCTGTTTCTTCAAGCTCGCTGTAGTCCAAGCTGTCTTCTTGGGAGCAACAACCCATGCTATCCTTAATTAAACAGGAGAAAAATAGATGTGCATACCTAGAAGATCCTTAAATAACTGTCATTTTTATCCTACTTCAGTTAACGAAAGGTACTCTTGCTGTTCCTGCTTTGCAGCTTCACTGGACTGTACTGTTTGAGACTTACACCTGTTTGCGTTATGGTGGCAAGCCAGCCACACGGCTTGCTTCTATACAAACTGTGTATCTTGGCTTTGCAGGCTACAAACCTGGCATGAGTTTGCTAAATCCTTTTGAAAACTTCATCCCCACAAATATCTGCCTGCAGCAAATCCCCAAAGGTTGCCTTCTGCCACTGCTGCACCACTGCTGAACAAGCAGGCTCACAGGGAAGGAGAACAACTCGAGTCCTCTCCAGATGAGCTCTCCTAGCACCAAAGCATCTATCAGCAGGACCAGGACCACTGTTCTGTGTGCAGCTCCTTGCAGGGGAAGAAAGTCATGGCCTGGGTGACAAGTTTGGTGAAGAGGAAATTAATCAACTCACTCGTGATCTTTTCAGCCAGGGAAGTGAGAGGTAAACAGCAGATGCTAAATGAGGCTGGAGACTCCAAAGCTCCCTCTCCACAGCACACTTCTGCCACCTGTGTTGTCCCGACATGCTTATCTGTAAATTTTTTTTCCCTTTCTATTTCTCTACATCTGGAAAAATAAAAAGTTAACTTTTCCAGGCCTTTGTGGTAATTAATTCCTTTAAGGTGGCAAAGGAGATTTTAGAAAGAATAAATGTGACAAAACTTTGGATCACTAGTAATGATATTATTCCCAAAAGCACACTGGGAAGTGCGCGCATTGTCTCTCATGACTCAGTCTGATGAACCCTGTTGTTATTGCTTCTCCGAGGATGTTTACCAATATCTGTCACTCCTCGCGAGGTCAGCCTGTCACTCATCTTTTGCTCCACAGCAAGTGTGATCTGGCTTGGGCAAGGGCTCAGTGTTGTGTTGGGGTTACTGAACTTCGTCCTTCCTCACGCATGTAACACAGCTCGGATGTGCTGCAGGTGTTGCTGCACCCTCCCAAATTCTATCACACTGTGGGCCACCTCCGAGCCCTCAGGTGCCCCCAAGGTAGCTGAATGGAGGGAGCAAAGAGGGGTTGGCATGGCTTTGCGGGCAGTCGTTTACCTACTTCTTTAGCCACTCTGCAGAGATGAGGAACCGGAAAAATGAGTATGAGGAGCACCAGCCGAGGATGGCCTCACCATCTCCAAGAGCCATCCTGCGCACCCACAATGGGCAGTTCAGCACAGGACTGTGCCACACAACTGCCACCGTTCTGCAGTTCGTGCTCACTCCTGCTCAACCAAGAAGGGAATTGGGGTTGAAGGTGGTTTATATTAACATTACATCACACGCAGGGTCATTTAGGCAGGAATTTCTGTGCTGGAGAAAGAGATGGGAGGTGGTACACTGCAGTGATCAGACTGCTCCGGGGATGTCTGCAAGGAGGTGCAAGAGCCTAAAGCCCAGGTGATAAACTGCACAGACCATAAACTATGAGGGCAGTGACACTGACACAATGACTTTGTACTGTTGTCTCCCCGCTGCTCGGAGCGCCTCCAGTGGAATCTGGAGCCGATCCTGCTGATGGAGAACAAAAGGAATGACAGATTCCCCGCGCTTGCAGGGAATTTCCCCTGCTGTAGCAGGTAGGAGCTTCCTGGCTGCAGGAAGGGGAATCTGCTCTGCCCTTTTTTTTTAAGCTGAGCCAGACTGGCTGCACTCGCATTTCATGAGGCCACTGTTTCCCTGTGTAGGTTATAGGTGAATAAAAAACGCACCTGCAAATCCTCTGCAAAGCAGCAGGGCCTGACACTTTAGGTAAAGATGTGCTAATGGATCCCTGTACTTCTTTAAAGGAGGCCCCAACAGAGGAATCCTTCAGGCTTCTGTAATGATAAGAAAGAACACTTACCTGGCTGCAGAAAAACCCAAATCAGGAGAGGTTTGCTGTCAAAAAAGAAAAGCCCTCCGAAGAATGCAATGCTAGAAATGCAGGTATTCAGGATCCACACATATCCTTGAACAACTGACCTTCACATTAATGCTTCTTACCACACCCCAAATGTATGGGCATGCAGTATAACTTCATGCCACAGGTGCTATTCTTTCTTCTGTGCAATGAACCAGAACACCTCTCCATCTGCTCTTCCCTTGTGTTGACATTTGTCTTCCCCACCATCTCCCTTCATCACTCCTCTCTTAACCATTTGATTGCTGAGGAGTGTAAAGCATCATGGCCAGATCCAGATCAGGCCTTGAATTTCAATATCTGTAGAATAATGAGGTGTCTAGGTCTGGGTTTCAGTGGGATCCAGCAAAGAAAGAGGGGACACTTGCAAAGCCAAGAGACCTAGCTGGGGTTACAAGTCACAGTTTTCAGTGAAAGGTCAGGGTCTGGCTTCAGGACCTTCACTACTACATGGTGCTCACGCATGTGCCAGCAAGTGCATTGTGCTTGTGCCTGGGGTAACGCCAGCCCTTTCTACAAAGAGGGTTTTGAAATGCACCTGTAGAAGAGTTAATCTCATCTGTGGGATTGCGATCTGGCAGAATTCCAGGCATTTGTACCATTTTATTTCAGAAAAGGCCTTTGGACTCATCAGTTACAGGATTTAGTCGTATTATTTACAAACTGAAAGGAGGAAAAAACCACCCGGCAGGTCCTCGGTGAGACAATGCAGAGCCCCTCCTCACATTGACTGAACTGCGTCAGCACTAATCTTTCAGAAATCTCCTTTTGCAGAGGTATGACACACAGACATACCTGGCTTTGATAGTCAGCGACTCAGAAGGTGAACTGAGCAAATTAATAACTTTATGAAATGGTTCTTGGGGATTCTGCAAACTTTACATGTAATTTCTTGTAAGGGAAAGGTGGGCATAAGTGATGGCAACACATTCTTGCTCCTCATCTTCAAATCAAGTGATTCTTCCGCGAAGCAATGACTGTGATGAGAAGAGCTGGAGCTGTGACCAGTAACACTGGGAGCATCTCCACTGCCCTGTAACTCACACTCTGGCATTGTCCCAAGGTAGATGGAGGTAGTTTTGCTCAGTGAAGCCCCTACAGGGACCTGGTGCAGCGCTGGGGGTAGCACTCCCCATTTGCAATGTGGGGCAGCTGACCCACGGTCTCTCAATCTGTTCCCAGCTGATGCTGCCCCACACTGCGTGCAATACCGTCTCACGGCAAAACATCACGTCAACTGGCCTCCAGTGCAGCTCTTGCTCCATGGCAAACTCCTGAGCAGAAGAGAAAACTCTTATTGATATCCTAATTTTTCCTCTTTCAAAGATCACTTGAGAATAAAACATTTTTTCTGCATCCTAGATATTCATGACCCAAACTCATTGAATGAGTCTTGAGGGACCTCTAGACAGATCACATCACAGCTTCACCCTTCCAAGCTGCAGTGCGATGAACGCTATGAGATTATCTTTGCTCTACAAATGCAAATTTGATATCCTTTTGTGCTATGAGGGTAGGTACTGTTGAACCAAGCCCATCAGAGACTTTTGTGATCTCCTATGTTCAGCAGCAATATCATTACTACTCCTTGAATGGCCCAGAGAAAACAAGATTTCAGGAGCCATTTATGGCTGCTGATGCTGCTAGTTCGAATCAACTTTCAAATAGCAGGTAAGAAATAGATTTATCTCAATAATTTCCTTTAATCCATTTAATCAGACTGGCAAAATACAATCAAATTATTTTTCTTTTACCAAAACTTTCCTGCATTATATTTTTCTTGAAGTATTTGCCCATATGCATTAAAAAAAAAAATCAAAAATTTAATTTCTAAACATATGTTACCTGCAAACAATCCTCATACTGCTGGCACCTAATGAATGCAACTTTGCACATAGTTTCACTGTAGCTTCTTTTCTGATAGAGGAGTTTAAAATAATTACAAAATTAGTGTACAATAAATTCATCAACAAAATTCCACTGTTTGGCAATCAGCTATTAAGTGTCCAGAAAATAGTAACATTGCATACAGTGCTGTGGGAAAGGCTTCAGAGTTTTATGATGGGCTGATCCATGTATGAATAAATGCTTATGGTTTACCAAAAAAGCAGAAAGAAGCATTTAAATATTTCAGTCAAGGAACAATTTACTTCTAAAACCTTTCAACCTTGAACTCCTGTCTGTAATTCCTTGTAAGTATTTAGTAGTAAACTTTTGAAGGTTTGGTGTTTCAATGTCATGCTGGCATAGATACTGAAGGATAAGATTAAATAAATATTTAAATTTTGATCAGACACGTTAGTTAAAATTTCATGGAAATATCTAGAAGCAGATTTTTTCAAATCACTATTTGAAGACAATGTTGCTAATGGCAATTTCAAGGTTGCCATCAGCATCTTGTAGAGTACTAGATTATTAAAATCATTATTGTTGTAATGTAATTAAATCTGAAATAAAGGCTACAAAGATGCTTAAAGAAAATATATTTTACATATTTGAGCCCTGGTAATGCATTAATGCATGACATTTCCACTGTCTTCCTTGTAAGAGTATTGTCTCACTTGTCTTACTGTTGTCTTACTGTTCTTTATCTGTAAAAATAAGGTTATCAGAGAAAAATAATAAGCTTTCCACCTTTAAACTTCAGTGCATCATCATGCATGGAAACATGCTTTTGTGAAGCTTTAGTACAATTTTGAGAGATGTTTGGAAGATATGAGAATCTCAATAATGGAGTTATTTTATTACTCTTTATGTCGAAACAACCCTCCATGAACAAAACAACAACTCGGATGATATTTTTTTTTCTGGTGGAAAGAATACAGAGACCTGAGCCACCCTCAGCCCATGGGTCTCACCACAGCCTTTGCCGTTTGAGATACTTCACTGAAAGGACTTTTCACTGGTCTCCTAAGGTGCAGCATGGATGTAGACCCAGAGAGGTTCCTAGAGCCATGCTGCTGTGAAGTCCTTGACAGGATTTCTGGGACCTGGAGCAGAACTAAAGGAGCCTTGAAGGTCTGTTGCCTTCAGTCACATTTCCAAGAAAGTCCCTCTGACATATCCTCACTGCTCAGATGCTGAGGAGAGTATCTTCTAGATGCCAAGCCCGATGGCTTTGTGCAGTTATGCTGTGAAAGTCATGGTGCACAGGGGAGTCATAAATTGGAGTTAGGGATGTTTTGTCCCCAAAGGTCTAATGCTGGGGGAACTGAGATGTTCTAGTTGGAGATATTAGGTTAGAAAGGAAACCAAAGGGATTCTCGAATTCTTTCTTAAATTAGTCTCTCCCTCCAGGCAAAAGAAATCATCCGCTGACAAGGAGAAAAGACAATTCCCAGCTAGCACAAGCCTACTAACCTCTGGCTTGCTTTTCCCAGAGTTGTTCCACCCTGAAATGAGTTCACCTGAGCCCAGAAACAGCCACAGAACTAGAGCCGAATAAGGAAGCCAGATAACAAAAGATTCCTAATCCTTCTGTTGTCTCCTTTGCTATTAAATCTCTTAGCAATTGGTCAGTGAATTGGTCACATAACTCCCCTGATCTCAGGATGGTCACTGGAGCATTAAGGAAAAAACCTTCTCACTCTTGGGACTGTGCCAAATCTTCCACACCCGAGAGAGTCAAAGACAGCCCTTTGCATGGGCTGCACTGCACACACTGCTGCACCCCCAGCATGGGCTCTGAAAACTGAATTTACACAGGATTTAGATACTGAAATCCTGGCTTGTTCTACTGACATCCCTACTCTGTTGCATTTATTACTCTTCCCTTTGATGACAGCTCAGTGCTCAGAGCATTGGCCACAAAACTAAGAGACGTGGGTTCATCTACTTGTTTGAGAAGAATCAAAGCTGGTTTGCTCCTCTCAAAATTATCTCAAACTCCGTAAGAGCACTTGGACCTTCTCCCAAGAGAGAAGAGCAGCACATGCATTACTTGTATCTGTATGACTGCTGTAATGATCATTCATGTTGGCTCCATTTACAATAATTCTATATATATGTAAGAGATTCACACAGTAGTGTGTTCTTAAACACTTCTTTTCACTGAAGAGCAGATAACAGCACTAAATGTACTGGGAAAGGGAAATTGGTATAGTCAGAAGCACGTACACTAGGAAGTACATCTATGGGTGCAAAGCCACAGCCCAAAGGAGTTCAAGGAACAGTCTTTGCCTCCAGCTAAATTGGTCCTTATTGGATCTAAACATGCTCTGGTAAAATATCTTTATTTATTTGCATTGCTTAGCTGATGACACCAACAAAATTCCTTGCAATTTTGCATTCTTTTCCTGCTTTTTTCCTCAAGGCATTAAGTGGTTGGAAAGGTCTGTGCACCGTTTTTGTCTGTATATCCGCATTTTACAGCACAATTGTTGGGTCTCTGCTGAGCTGGCCCTTGGCTAGGGGAAGAAAAGTCTCAGACAATTTGTTAAGAACAGTGTGGAGGATGGAATAATTCTCATCTATTTTAAAATTTGTAGAAGCAACTTCTTTCCTGGGGCCTCACAATCCTCAGATCTTAGCCAGAGCAAAGAAGTAATGGCAAGACTCAATGGAAGCTTAATGCAAGACAAATATTTGAATTTATAGTATTGCAGTTTCGTGATGGTTACTTTTTTTTCCCTGAAGGGAAAGACTGGACCAACATAAACTTTTCCTTGCAGAAATGTTTTGTTTCGATAACTGAACAAGTGTTTTCAGATGGCATTTTTATTAACAGCTGTGCAATCAATACATGCACAGATCTCCTTAAAACTAAGGAAAAAAAAGAGTAAATCTTGTGCTTCCATCCCAGATATAAAGAAAAAAACAACTTCTAGATATTGAGGGTGTATTTAAGTCAAAGCATCGAACAGGGGAATTGTCTTCCTTTCAGATTTTGTTTTTTCATTCTTTTTTAGTCAGCCTGACAAATATGCAGCATTGTGTTCTGGCCTTGTCATGACTCATTTCAAAGTAAATACATGTAACTAGCCAAAATAAAAGGCAATACAGAACCTGAATGTTTTATCTCCAACTTTTTTCAAGCTTGTGGTCTGGAACAGAAGAAATTTAGTCAGTGACTGTGGGGGAAGAGATTTGCTTGGACTAATTTCTGCTTCTGTGAGCAGAAGTCTAAGAGTAATGTGATACAAACCAGATTGCTGTTCAACCAGAGAGGAACAAACATCCTTTGATACCGCTTTTATCCCCTAAGTAAATAATGCTAAGGAGCTGCAGAGAAGCCTTTAATACATTTCCTACTTCTTTCTTGTATCATTCCCACATTAGGAACACTCTTCTTTGAACTGAATTTGTATTTCATTTAATGAGGTAAAAAAACCCTTAAAATTTGAAAATGTAAAATGAGAGATGAAAACAATACAAAACATATACTGGCTAACTGTTTTTCTTATATTTTTTAAGCCTGTAATTGCTGAATTATTGTCTATTATAAGAACTGCATGAGGCAAGAAATATAAGTCCATACACTAATTTCAAAAAAAGCATAGCTAGTAGGATTTCTTCGATACTGCCTGAGCGGAACTCCTACATTTGGAGAATGCATTGTTTTCTGTATTTATTTAGTCTCAGACTTGCACCAGCTGAGCTGTATGGACAACACATGTCCAAGACAAGCCTTAGAATGGCATGAGAAGAACACAAAGTGAAGTTATAGAAAACCGACACAGATTCAAGCATCTGATATAGATAAGGATAAATGGACCTGCATGGTGGTCTACACTACTAGGTTTTGCTGCTTTCCTTATCCACGATTCTTCATTTAAATCCCCCAGATCTCTGTGTGACATTGCAGTCTTCCATGTACACACACTCTGTGAGTCTTCGTTACAGGTCATCAACACCTGTATCGACTAATGGCAGGGCTGGTACTGCAACCTGCCTCTCACTCTATTGCAACACCTTTGTCAGATCCACTTAGAGCTGAACCAGACCTTGAAATAGTCATGTATGTATTGAAGGAGTTCTAGTTTTAGCCCACTGAGAGTTAAAAATAGTCTGAGGAACTAGGATGGGATGCTGAATTGAAGCCAAACCACAACACGAAGCTTCTGTGCAACCGAGTTCTGCGCATATGTCCCATCCGTCGACAGGCAAGCAGCAGAGCTCTGCGTGGTACGGAGGTGCGAGTGTGGGCCCAGCACAACCATCAGCAGGTCGTCTGTTTGACTTATGGTTCCTCCTAGGAGATGAGAGAGGCTCCTGGGAAGAACGGTGCAGGGAAGTTCAAACTGTTTGCATTGTGAGACTAGTAACATTCAGATTAAAAAATCACCCCTCTTTTTTCAGATGAGGGGTAATGAAAGAGCTAGAAACCTAAAATAGTAAGTCAAGTTCACAACCAGCCTTAGTAAAGAATATCTGCCACCTGAAATAATGCCAGTTTTAAGCTTCTCAAAGAAATTATATTCTTTGGATTTACAATTAGGTTAAATATATCAAATGGAACAAAACCAAGACAGCGGGGAATCAGGGCACAGAAAGTACATGCATATCTCAATAAGCGCTATCGGTATGGGAAAGCAAGTAAAAACTCAGCTAAGAAACATTACCATTAACCAACGTTACCAAACATTCAATGAGGGGAAATACATCCATATACTGAAAAGTGCAGGGATATGAAACAAAGGAGGACACCCTCATTCAGTAGCGACACAGCTCCCTCTGCAATTAAACTCTCAGTACTGAACCAACAATCCCTTGGTTAACTAACATGATGGAGAGCAGACACTTCCTTTACAAACACAGCCACCGCTGAGCTGAACACACTTGTAATGCCTACAGCCAGAACTTTTGCCACCACAGCAAGAGGATTAGGTGGTGCTGAGCATTCCCATTCGAGAGAGAGCCCAGCTCTGCAGGGGTAGTGCCTTCTGGAAACGACATAGTTATTCACTACCCAGTAAGAACTGGACTTTCATGGGAGGAGATAAAAATAAATAGATGTTACAAGAAACTATCCTTATGAGCTGGACAGTGGTCATGAAAAATATATGTTTATTAATTCATTTCTACTAAACACCTATATGGAAGGATGTTAAGGCAGGTAAGTCTTGCCTCTGTAGCCATAAGCAGTCCTATTCTGAGTGTATTATTCCTTATGTACTCTTTACAAATTATGCTGTTACATTTTAGGGCTAATTTCCATTATTTCCATTGCAAAAGCTGTAGAAAACATGAAATGTATAGAAACCAACATTTTAATCTAAGGATATTTGTACAGGAAAGCATAAAAGAACTCACCTCCTGAAACTCCCTAAAGAGAGGCTACAAGCCTAACTCAGAGGAGACTGGGCTATGTTTAGATATATTCCTAATGACAGCACTATTGTATAAAGGAGACAGCTCTCTCATTCCCTGTCAACTTAGAGTATCCCAACCTTCTTTTAAACTGTATTGCAGAACAGAACTGAATTTTCTATTGTGTCCTTGTCAGGTATAAACTAATCCTGGAATCGCTACTGCATCAGCTCTTACAACCTGGTATTTCATATTTCATTGCAACAGACTGGAAGGATCCAGCTAATACAATGATACCGCAAATGAAAGACTGCATTTTGAACTGCGCTGTTATAACTCATTAGACAAAGTGTTCTTACATTAATTATTCCAGCTGATGGAAAAAAACCATTAATATTCTATACGAAAGATGTTGAGGTTAATGATTCAATCAGGAGAAAAACTGCTAGTGGAAAAAACCTCCAAATGACAGAAGTTTTGATATTAAATGAATAAAAAGGATTAAAGATTTCAGAATTGAAAATGGCACCTACAAAAAAACAAGATCCCCCACTTGTACAATAATAAGACTGTATTTTACATCGAGGTTTTTCAAGTAAACAAACCTTTGCTCTGACACATTATATTTTCTCCAAACAAATTCACCAATACCTACATTTATACCACAAAATGCTTGAAAAAAACCCTTTCAAAGATGAAGCGCATTCCAGGGGGTGGTGTGAAAATCAGCCTGTTCAACGCCAGCATGCGTGTCACCCAATCTGCACCTTGGCACTCTGCCTTTAAGCACTGTGCACAAGAGCCAGGCATAGGTTGGTATTTAAAGCAATAACTCATCCCACCATCTCCGTACTATAGGACTTGTATGTTGAGTATAATGATTGCATTTTTTTCTACCAAATCTGACCGTCTCTTTTGCCATGAGCTAAGGAATCACCATATTAAATACACTGAGGGGAACACTCCCCCCGCCCCGAATTGTCTCTTCGCTGGAAGTCCAAGTTTCTCACTTTTACTTAATATTATTAATTATAAGATAACCAGTAGGATCCTAATTTAAAAGGGATGCCTTTAGTAGAGCACTTTGAAAGATGTTTAGATGTTTAACTAGGTAGGTATTGAAACCTCACTGAAGTAAAATACTCAGGACTGGGTTTTGGTACTGAGACGCTCACAAGCACAACGCTTTGCTCCGTCCCTAGCCTACGTGCATCTGCCATTATGCCAGCCGTGCATCCGGGAAAAAAAGAACCAAGCTTTGGTTTCAAAAGGAAACATGGGGTTTGCAGGGTCCCCTGAGTTTTCAGTTAAGCCTGTAAAAACTAGATGTAAAATGCTATCAAAAGACTTCATTATGAAGTCCAACTCAGTTGATTGAGCTTAGGTTCCTTGTTGCTTTTTCCTTATGGTAAATGTTTGCCCCTTTCATTCTGAATTGCTCCAACAAAGCCCAAATACCTTGTGTTTTATTGCTGCATGGTGACAAGGGCTGACCTCTCCCTCCACTCCTACTACAAAGGCTTTTGTGTTTTACATGTTGCTAGGAGGGAAGACATGGAAGGACTCTACCTTGTTAGCTTTTCCTTTGCCTCCTTCACGCCCCAGGGTCCTCTGTATAACCTTAGTCTTTACCCTTTGGCAGCATCTACAAGAAAAAATAGATCCAATACAGAACTTAATCTGCAGTTAAACAGAAAGACAGAATAGCATAGTCAGATGGGAAAGGTTTTAAATACCCCGCTATGAAACTGCAGCAATACCATGGGTAACTAGAAGACCATTGAATTTATATTGCTAATGGGAGCATAATCTAGTGCAGTGCAGCACCCTTGCTCCATCAGTAGCAAATACTTCAGGAAAAAACACACTAAACTCATAAGGGTGTAAGCAAAGAACCACCTCTCCTGAAACAAACTGCTTGGTTTGCTTTAAAAGTATCTAGACTTTAATTAATGTTTTATGATTCCTTGCTGTTATCCTTTATTCCCATATGCTTTGCTACTTTATTTTATGAGGTATAGGATGGCCTCTAGTGGCCCACATGATGTGCAACGAGAGACCCTGTTTGGTTTGACTTAGCAGGACACGCACGCAACAAGGACACAGAAGCAAACACAGGCCTTGCACAGAAAACAGACCGGACCGTTACTAAACAATCTCCAGACAACAACTGTCAAACTGTCCCCATGCCAAACAGTAAATATAATACTAACTTACGAGATGCGTTTTTCATTCTGGAAACAAACACAGTATTTTCCAGATTATAATTTTATTTCATCTCTCTAAGAAAGCTGCCTTCGCAAAACCATTGCCTCATTAGGACAGCAGGGACTTGATCAGGTTTAAGGTATGCTGTTAGTGGTATCGCTTTGGTATGAAATGAGATCACTGATCTCATTCTGGTCCCCAAAGGACACTTTTGAATGTCTCCCATCCGCTGCTAGGATATTCAGCTCTCTGGGTACCTGAACATCACCTGAAACAACGGCAGAGGGATAGTTACCGTCCATTAGGTTCCTTGCAACGCTGGAAATCAGGAGGCAATGTGGCTCATATCTGTGGGACAGTATTCTCAATACTATTGGCAGTATAGGAGCAGAAGAAGAGGCACTGTGCATCTCATCTCTTCTAGGAGCACAGGGTTAGCACATTTCTGCCTGAAGACAGGGCACTGTTTAAGCTTGTTTTGGTAATCCCAAAACCACACAGAAGTGACTTTCTTAACTAGCTATTTGAGCAAAAGGTGGAGTGAGGAATTGCTCCTACAAACCCTAATCTTCTCCATTTGCTCTGTGAGACAGTTGGGGGGTAAGGGACCCCCTTAGTGCCTGTCTCCCCTTTCACAGTCTAGGCACTTATGTGTCATCAACACATTTTCTTATGGTCAATAATGGTAATGTTGCTTTTGGGGACCTCCCTTGTTCCCAACTTGATGAGTAAACTTCAGCCCAATAAACCCATTCTTTTTTTTTTTTTTTAAATCCAAATGCTTTTTCATTAATGTTGCCACAAATCCATTTTTGCATACAAAAGCTTAGCTAGGTGACATGGGTCCTCATGAAAGTTTTAGATGGACACACAAACATAACTGCATTTTTGTAACTATAAATCAACACATTGGGTCCACAGTCGTCTTGCCCAGATAACAACAGCTTCTTAAACTAAGCAGGACTTTAAGGTGTGTCAGCTGCTCAGCTAACAGAGCAACATGCTTGCATTACCTGAGTTACTTCCATAACATTTGGAATTTGCTTGCAGAGGTAGCAGAGTTTCGAGGAGCCTGAAGCAGTCTCTCGTTTGGACAAGTAGTCTCAAGGCAACAAAATGACTTGGAAATGTTGCTCTATGCAATATTTTATACAAAATATATTCATAGTCTTGGCATTTTATTTCAACATATGCGCAACAGGTAGGAGGCACCTTGTGTTGATTATTTCATAGAATGTTCTAGGGAAATTGTAAGCTTTTATAATGACGGGGGAAGATTTTTTAAAGGGCATTATTAATGTGTATCTGTATGTCAAATCTATGTATCTGAGTCTAACTATATTTAAGCTAGGACTAGTACTAGCAAAGCATATTAAAACATTTCCTGGAAAATGTTTGGCAGTGTTAGGTTTACAGTTGGACTCGATGATCTTAAAGGTCTTTTCTAACAGAAATAATTCTATGATTCTATACCTAACAAGTGCATACAGTGCAGAGGCATGAATTCAACATAGAACATAATTGAGATACTTTCTAGTAATTGTGTATTATTCTGGGAATGAAGAGGAGAGAGAAAAAAAGTCCAAAATAGTTAAAACTTGAGCAGCCTGTGGCATATGCCCTGTGATAAGAGGTAAGGTTTACTGCATGTTGTTAACCAGCTGTAGATGGGGACTGCGAAGGAATTTGAACAAATGGTGACCAATACAGTCACTTATGCACTTGATCAAAGCTGCATCTTTTGCAATTTGAAATTGTTCTTACTATTTTCCCCTCCGGATACCAAAAGGAAGGATACTTAAATATACTTGGTTTGGGTAGCAATAAGTTCTAGTAACAATTCAGTGAGAGATTTTTTAATGCTTGATGGGATTGTGCCCAAATTCCATTATTTGGGTAAACAGAAAACCTACGTCCAGCATCTTCAGTGACTTTTTTACCCCAAACTGCAAATACCCTATATCTGAGAGTTCAGCACAAGAAAGAACATGTGTTAGCAATTTCTGCACACATAACCTATCCTAATCCAGTTCAGCACACTGCAAGCACTAACTGGAAAAATTGCAGTTGAGTCTAAGAATACAAACCTAATTTGTGGTATAAGAAGAAACTTCTAGAAAAAAAAGGTTTCAATATTCATTGCGTCATTTACAGATGCTCTGTAAAACTGCTGCAGAAGTCCAGAGGGTTCCTTATTAAGACTGGTATGTATCAATTGACTGTTAAAGGAAACCTTAAAACCCAAAAAACCCAAAGTGCCCTCAAATAAATGTTCTACCAACACCTGGAATCTTAAATTGCTAGAATTAGATAACAAAAGCAACAACCATGAGGTGGAAATTTAGATTGAAAACAAAAAAAAGAGAAATGTTTTACAAGAGTTTTAAAGCAGGGAAAGTTAAAATACTGGAATTATTATTAGAAATGCTCCCTCTGCCAAGGGTCTTGCATGCAGAACCCACTGTGCCGCCCACTCTGCGTCCTGGAGGATTGCTTGAGCAAAGAGGGGTTGTAGGTCCCTGGCTGGAAGAGTCTTGGCTCCGCTGTGTGCGGTGGCTCGGTTTGGAGTAGACAGGTCAGGAGTCCTGGTTCAAAAAAGAAAATAGATATCAAAAGAATAAAAAGCACACTTAAATCTCACAGAAAAAAAAGGGGTTTGAAAAAAAGACTAAGAAAAATCTTATCCTCAAAAGATGCATTTCTTAATTTTTGGTAAGTATTGAGACCTGCTTATTTCGTCAGCAGGTGCAGGCAGCGTGGTGCACGGCACAGACGAACCAGCGGCAAAGGGAGGAACGCCGCGAGAGGCCGAACCCACAGCGCTGGGACTAGCGACAGCTTCGGGTGAGAACCGCGGCCCGAGTACAAGCAGAAAAGCAACCCCGGAAGATGGAGTTTTGCCTGGGCCACATCTCCTCAGGCGAGGCGCGGCAGATGAAGTGGGCCACCGACCCACCAACACCACCGCGGCACCCACGGAGCCCTCGACCCACACCCCAAAGCCCACCATAACACAAACAGCAGACACATCACTGTCCCCCATCTACAAGGGTGAAGGCACGAACTCGCCATGGACTTCCCCCCAGACAGCCCCCATTGCTGAAGGCCGCTCACCCCCAACAGCCCTAGACAGCTCCTTAAGTGCCACAGACTCGGGTCTCCACCATACATCTGACCCCGCTGTGCCTCCGGCTGACAGGAGCAGCACGGGGGGCCCTTCCACAGCTGCCATTTTGGCTCTGGCAGATCTCACAGCACCTGGCGTGGGGAGCACAGGGGGGCCCAGAGGGAGCCCCTCAGTCCTTGGCCCCACAGGGCTGCCCAGCCTTGCTTGCTCCAAGAAGGCTGCCTGTGGTGGGACACAGACCTCCATGGCCACCACAGGGATAGCTGGCATGGCATGGTTACGCACCATCGCTGCAGGTAAGAGGTTTTTACAGATTTGTTAGGTAAGAGTGATCAGCTTTTTCCTTTCTCTCATTTATTTGTTTGAAACAGTTCATTTTGGGTCAGATAATCTTCTTTCAGAGATTTTTTTCTCTCCTCCCCCACTGTCATCTGAAACACACTAATATCCCTTAGCTAGGGAGATATTTGCATTATTTTCTGTAAGCTCTTCCTGTGTGACACAGCATTATATATGTCTGCTTACTCCTTAGAAACTCTTTTTTGTGCTGTGGAGTTATTTATTCGCCATTGCAGATGCAGCATTCCCCCCTGTGCAGACGTCAAGGAAAGCTCCGGTCACTCAGGCCTTCAGGGCATGAGTTTGGGCTGCAGGCAGAGTTAGCGACTTGGCTGCAGATTGATGCCTTCAGCAGTAGAGAGGTTTTTCTTTGAGCATTCACTCACAGGAAAAATTGTCCAAATTCTCTACTATATTTGCCCTTTTAACTTGATAGTCCATCAACAATGCGCTATGTTGTCTTACTGCTTTTAGGCAGTTACCTGTGTCAGAGTTGGGTTTTGCGTGCAGGGTAAGCTTGGCAAAGGAGCTGTTGAGAGGATATCTGCTCAGACAATAGCAAAAAAATTAAATGATGCCCTAATCCAGAAGTAAGTGAAAATAAAATAGTATGGAAATAGGGGAAATCACTTCCACAGCAGTTACCTGGTTTGTGTTCAAAATGCAGTTCTTCGCTGATACCAGCAGAAGGAAGTATTCAGTTACAAAACAGACTGGTAAAACCTGATAAATCAATCATAGTTTACTACAGTGAGTATTCATTAACACAGGACAGTCAAAGAATGAAATTTATTATGAATTGCTTTTCAACCTGTTTAGAAAAGTACTCTGATTTGCCACTAAGGTTTCCTTTCCCACACCAGAAGTGCAAGAATTATTCCTGTTTCAGAACTGAAATTCTCCTAAGAAAGTTCATTCCTGGTTAAAATGGCAGGCTTAAAAAGGAAATTATCAACAGCCTTTCTGAAGGTGCTGCATTCTTTCTAAACTAGTCAGGCCTTTCCCTTCACTTTCATTTACATGTGCAAAATAAGGAGTGTACGAAACTAGGTGTTCCTACCAGGCAGGTACAAACACCTGACTGCTGCTTAAAGGGAAATAATGCTGGCTTATAAAAACATTACTAGAGGGACATCATAAAAATAACAATTTTTTTTGTAAGGGATCTCTTCTCATCCCATGTAGTGAATATTGCCTTTATATCACAAAGATATTTGCGCCAAGATCTATTTCTATGAGTAGATTTTGCCTGCAATTTCTATTACCTTTTAATAGTATCAGGCCTGCCTCTTGGTGTATGTATCTGTGTGGCTCTCCCATCTAGGATTTAGACACTCAGTGGACTAAAACAATAAGCAGACTCTACCAGCTATTTGTACTTAAAATTCAAAGGGAAAACAGGGGTCTGTACCTTTTTGCATACACCTTTAAGATTCTCAGAATTCTATCCAAAGCTCCTTTGTTTCAATTTGATTTACCTCCATGTTTTTTAATACTACACCTCTCTTTCCAAATGACTCTACAATAAGCTGGGAGGATTCCGCCTCCCTCCAATTTTTTAACATTTTTAATGCATAAAGCAAAAGAAATATCATGTTAAAGACAGTGGCTAAACAAGCAGAAATGAATTGTGAATAGCAAATTTTTTCTCCCTTACTAACACTTGAAGAAAGGTCAAGGATGTGCGTTCAACTTACCTAACTGCTTGCACAACCAGGCAAGAACACACACACGTCAGTCCCTCAGACCATGACATATGTGCTTGCTGTAGTTTCAGAACCTTTGGGAGGAACTTTTAATCTTTTTGTTACCCAACCATGGCAAACCAAGCAATCGAGAGTGTCTTTGTATTACATGAAAAAATGGAAATTGCAGTTTACAGAGAAAGAACATTTATGTGAACAAATGCAAGCTTCTAAGAACTATTTAATTATTCAAGTAGGAAAACTGAATTCACTTTAGTTTTGTCATGAATATATTAGCCAGTGTTTACTAGTTCTTCACCTGTGAAAAAGGCATTTTTAATGTAAACTATCTCAAGCATTTACAGAAAAACCTTGGATATTCAAAGCAGAATTGTACCCTGCAAGTTCTACAACACAGCAAATAACATTATTTTTCAGTACAATCAAACCAAGCATTTCCCTAATACTCATAAACCAGCTGATTAAATTATATGCTGAAGACTTTCTAGGTCATACAGGCAAATATCTACTTTTCTACAGGCCTTGCTAGTTACTTTTGAAAATTGACCTCTAAACCTAGAGCTGAGTTGATTCTCCATCAGGAAGCAGGCACTAAAAAGGTGTTGGCCCTTTCCCTAGTCAAAAGACATGGTTTAGTGGGAACTGTTAACTACAATCTAACAGAAAATACAGATAAGGTAGTTTGTTTTTTCCTGTGCCCATCTTGAACAAGGAATTTCAGGTTTGGAAGAAGTGCGAGAGGAAAGGGAAATGGGATTCTGGAAAGCAAACAAGGACAGGACTTCATGTGTAAGGGAACCCAAAGCCAAACAGAATTGTGGTGTAATTTACACCTGTAGATTTTCATATCTGTTTTAGATTAATCATGATAAAGAATTCAAGAGGCACAAAGCATCAAACTCATTCAGTATTGGCGATGGCCCGAAATAGCTGAAAAGCTTTTAATTATCATCTAAATTCATGGATGTGGTAGTCCTTCTTCCTTAAACTACACTGTTATCTACTACTCCAGCTGTCTAGCAATAGCAGCATGTGAAGTTGCTGAATTTTGCCATTTTATCTGTGTGTCTACTTTTGTGTGTTCCCCCGAATCCTTTTGTCCATTCTCTCATTTAGCCACAAGGGAAGATATTCCAGGGGACCACTGAGACTAAGCAAAGCTGACTGCTTGCATTTATGGGAGTAGGATATAACCTTGTCCCCAAAGAATTTGTATGATTCAGCTAGGAAGGACGAGGCTGATGAGTTTTTTCTTAACAATTAACATGGGCCTTTGTTAGTATACAGAAATTCACAAAATAGCATCAGAAAATATTTTCTCTTTACCCATTAAAAAGTTGGAATACTGAAGCGTAAAACTCAGCAACACTACTGTCTTCCTTTCTGTTATGTGCCCACCCTGAACTTAAATATCTAAGACATGAGTGTGTGGCTGTGGCCTTAAGGGTGTAGATTAGTCCCCATTCCTGATCATTTCATGCTCAGATTAACGCACACTGACCTATTCAAGCAACAAGTTTCTTATTTACCTTACCTAGAGGGAAAGTACCATATTCTAATTTTAAAATCCTTGGGCTGTAAGGTACAAGCAGGTGTGTCACTTACCAAACCCTCAAAGTGCTGGCATTATGCAAGGTGCTTCACTTTAAGAGCATTTCACCTTGACCGTCAGACTCATCTTTTTCACTTGGTTGTGAGAGTTATTTCCGTGTTACCAAGAGCACAGTAGATACTGAAGGGAATTTTGGACTCAGCTGGTAAAACTACAATCTTGTAAGAAAAAAGATGGATTGGACAACAAATTTATCTCGATATAAGCAGGAGTTTATGTATGTTATCATAGCATTATGCTGCTTTTCAGGTAAGTTTAATTTATTTGCTACTTTGAAAGAAAAATTTTGTCAGTATATTCTGTAAAGGTTTACATATTTTTCAAATGAAATTACTACCACTAAAAATTATAACCAAAGATAACATTTTATGTGTATCTGTGTAAGTACTTCAACCATACTGTTGACTAAATTTATTCAGAGTTTACCTTGTGGTACAAGTTAAAAACCCTTTGCTATATACCTTTGAGTGGCATACTTATCTTGCTCATTGCCTTGTTATTTTTTAGCACTCATATTTACTCAAGTTTTCATCAAAAAGGAGAAAATAACAGGGAGGAAGACATATGGTTTTCCAGCTTTAGTGGATATAAATGGGGTGGTAATAACAAAAGCTGAGCTCATCTAATTTCAGTTAGCAAAAGCCAGAATATAAACCGTTACATTTGTTTTAGCAACCAAAGTTAATTTCTTATGTTTTATTAAAAGAATGAGTGAAATGTTAATATTTACTTCATAACTGCTTATGTACAATCCTCAGTTTTTAATTCATAAAAAGAGGAAAAAAAAGTCCAGAGCATAAACATTTCTAGAAAACAATCAAGCTAGAAATATTTTGAAACTTTTATAATCCCTTCAAGTTGTGTATTTTTTACCCATGAAAAAGTGATATCTGAAAATCAATAATGACATTTTCAATGGCTACAAAATTACATAGGTCTGAGGCTGTGGAATGTTCAAGTCACTGAAACGATATTTCTTAAAAAATGAAAATTAACTTTGTAAGTGGCTCTGAATTTAAAATCTAGTAGGCATTTAATAATCTAAAAATTCTGGATTTTTTTTAAATTCAAGTTTGAATTACTTGATTTCTATATGGAAAAGCAGTTTTGTGGCAGTGGTTACTCAAAGGAGTATAAATCTCATTTTTCTAAAATAAATAAGACATTTAGGAGTTTAAGTCACTGGGACTTAACAGAGCTGTCCAAGCACGGAAGGAGAATTAAGTAAAATTAATGGAGAAGAAGTTTCAAATGCATAGGTAAAAACATTCAAAATCCCTTTGTTTACATAACCAGTGGCTTAACTGATATTAGTTTTAAAATAAAGGCAATTAAGGCTGTTTTAATTCTGAATTAGAGGGGAAACACAGGAGCTAAACATTGCTTTAGATGATACGGGCTCCCAAAAACTTGCACAATACAAAACTTGTGTTAATATAGATCTCTCCCAGTAGCCTTTTTGTTGTTTTCATCTTAGCTGGTGTATAGAAACCTGCACAAGGATTTCAGCCCACAGCCAGATTTTAAACGAGTAGCATTTTGCCAATTGATGTGGAAATATTTGCCTTTTGCCACCGCATCGCAAAAAAACTCTAGCTTTGATTTACAGTATGAAAACCATTGCTCTAGTGCCCCACAAATTTCTAACTAGGATCAGGAAATTCATGGTGCATTGCAATATGCCTGCTGTGATGAAACCTCCGTAATTTGGTGAATTCTTTGTGAATACTACTCCGTTAGGACAGGTAATCATGTCCTTGGTTCTATAGTTTGCAGTTCAATCTCAACATTTCAATGTACGCAAAATTACAACTTAAATATGAATATATCCAGTTACTGTTAGACAAACACGTGGTTCTTGTCTGGCATATAGAGAGGTTAGCCTCTGTGAATCGCCGGACCTCTATGCCAGGAGCTGCTTGCATAGCTTGAAAGCAAATCATACCTCCCATTGTACAGAGAGCAAACATTGTTCTACGTTACAGGAACATTGTAAAGATACCGATACCAAGGGACGGATGAAATGTGTACCAAATGTACCAAATGAAGATACAAGACAAAACTAGTTCATTGTGTTTGGTCCCTTCCTTTGGTATTCTGAAAAAACATAGCAAATCTATTACACATTGGCAGGAATGGATTAAAACCCCCAGATAGTACAGAAAAAAAGGCAGAATTTTCCAATTTTTTTAGTGTAGATACAGAAACAACCCAAGTTATAGGGATCCCAGTATCACACATTTTAGAAAAAAGATATTCTATATATATATGATGCTTATACAGTTCTGCACCCTTTCTTCTGATGAGAAATGTGCTTTCATTGACTCTTGCCTCTGAACTTTCAAGGCTTTATTTTATTGCAAGCATTAGTGTTACCATGTTTGTTATTTTTAATATTCTGCAGCCTCCCAAAGCCCTCTCATGCACAAAAATGCTAGAGCCTCACTTGAATGAGTTTGGAATCTAGAAAGACAACAAAGACAAAGGAACAGGGAAGGGGCATGGCGTTATTTTTGTGTATAAAGAATAGAGCTGTTTTGCTTAGCGCTGGATCATAGCTAACAAGTCATGCTAAGAAGGAGTATTCAGTAGTTTGCTTTGCACAGCATGTTAATGTGGCAATACAGCCTCCAGACTGGAGGTGGCTCACAGCCAAATGGCTCCAGGTGGGTGCAGAGCAAGCTCAGGTCTTCCAGCAGACAAGCAGAACAAATATCTGCATGCAAAAGTCCACACAAATTCTTCTCTTCAGTTCTCCATCTAGTGTATTGTGACAACAAATAAGTTGTTTGCTAGGATGTTAGGATATGACAGTGATTCCGTGCATTTCAAATAGCTTGGTCCAAATACCTCTTACTTTCCCCATCCTTTCTGTAACGGCACTAACTGAGGCAGAACATTACACCCATGAGTTTCCTGGTGGGTGTCAAGCACAAGTATTACCTAACCAAGCTGGTATGCCTCACAAGAAGAGAATCTTTCGAGGTGACACAACCAACCTGACGGGGGAGAAACCATGGTGGCATGGAGTGTGATTCCTGTAAAGAATTATTAGTAGAATCAGCCCCTCCTTAGAAACATACAGTCTAGATGATTTTGAACATTTGTGTATCCTTCCAGGGAAGAGGGTAATTCTTTTAGGCTGACAAGCACACAGGTATTGTGTTGTAGATGAATGAATGTAGATCAATGAAGTAGATATGGATGAATAGCAGATCTTGCAGGTGCTGCCATTTCTGAAAACCTGAAAAAAAATTATGCTATTAATATAAATTGTTACGTAAAAAGCAGCTTGAAGAGAGATGGACTTTTTAAAGAGGGTTTTTTTGTTGACCCCTTTACTGATTTGTTGGGTATCTACTACTGTTTTGAAATCTGAGAATAATAGAGATCACTTAACATTATGTCCCTCAGTAAAATATATTAAAAATCTTGAAATACTTCAGAGTTCTCAAGAAGCTATTCTAGCAATTGCTGAACAGTCAGTCTTTGACTCCCTTTTCCATGGCTTATGGAAAACTGCGGAGGCCAAAAAAAAATAGGAACAGGTAGGAACATGATTTCTCCTTGGAAGGGAATAAATTTGTTTTTTTGAGAATTCTCATCTAACTATCTTGCCTGTAATAAGAACAGTGGAACTCACTACTAAAAATTAACAAGGCCATATAAAATAATGGAGTGTTAAGAAAGAACAGATTGTTCTGAACGATCCAATCTCATCTCCTTTTTTGACAAGAGCTTTAGCCAAAGGGCCAAAAAACCTTCCCGTTACACAAAGCATTTAATCAAGTGTTTACCAATGCTTGATGTAACACTGTTCTAAAAGAAGAAATGACCTGGGGTATAGAGGAAAACCTCAGAGATTCGTGTTCAACAGGAGGCAAATTTGAGTTAAAAAATGCAATTAATGTTTAGCTGTAAATTAAGATTGTGTTTTAAATGTCACAATTCACAGTCCTCTGCCTTAAGTGCATTTTTTCGTGATTGCTTTGGAAGATACATTATAAAATTATAAAACTCAGGAAATTCTCCAAATATTTTGGAAGGCACACTGCAATTTAAATGTTTCTAAAAAAGGAATTAGAGTTCTAAATTCCAGTAGATGAAATTCAACCTCCAAGTAAGATAGGAAGTACATGTTCAAATGAAAATGACATTCTAGTTCTACTCTTCTTCTCCAAAGGTGTCCTTAGAGAAATTTCAGCTGTACATATCTATGAATTTGAACATATAGAGAAACATGTCGTGTGTATTTCGATATAATTGTACTGTTCAAGTGGCAAAGCTACAGTGATCCCTTTCTGAAGCACAGGCTCAGACATAAGAATGGTTCCTCCTTTAACCCTTTGCTGATTGAAGAAAAAAATGAAGTATTCAGAAAATATTTAAAAAAAAAGACAAAAAATAAGCAAACAAAATTTTGTAAAACTACAAAAAACCCTTACAATTGCTCATTTATCAAATAATTCTTACACACAAAGACCACCAAGTGTGCTATATTAAAGGCACTTAAAAGAGTAACAATATTAAATTCTGGAAAAAAAATTCATTTCTGCCAATACAGGAACAGCAGTTGAAATGACCACTCCTAAAACATCCAGCGACACAGGAAAATCCACTGCTGTTGTTATCACCACCACAGTAAAGGGGACAACTGGCTCTTCGACCGCAGTCCTTGCAGAAACACCCTCCTCTGCTCCTATGACAAGATCACCATCTGCCACCACCTCGGCTGTTACTTGGAGCACTGCGCTGGACAAGATTGCCCCAGATCAGACCTCACCTACACCCACCTCTACTCTGGCATCCACCACCACTGCTACCAGTACAGGCATTTCAACCCTTGAGCTAACCACCTTGGGCATCTCCACCAGGGCGGAAACTTCCACAACAGCTGCCCAGTCCACTTACACTCCTGAGACCACACCAAAATCCACAGCCACCACACCACAAAAGTCTACTCTGGAGACAACCTTCACACTTCACTCAACCAATACAGAAACACCCAGCCCTGCTGCTGCCACAACCACTGCCGTCACTTCCAGCCACACAGGAACATTCACTGCTACCGTTGCCACCACGACAGCTAAAGTGAAAAGAGGATCTACCAGCACAGTCCTGGCACAAACAACCTCCTCTGCTCATGTGACAGGCTCAACCTCTTACACCACCTTGGCCGTTACTCAGAGCATGGCTCTGGTCAATACTTCCCCAACTCTGACCTCACCTACAACCACCTCTAGTCTGGCAACAAGCACTATTGCTACCAGGACAGGCATTTCAGTCCTGGAAGCAAGAACTGAGGGTGCATCCACCATGGTGGACATTTCCACAATGGCTGCCCAGTCCACTGCTCCTCCTGAGACCACACCTAAATCCGCAGCCACTGCAATGGAAATGACTGTTCTAGAGAAAACCTCCACACTCCCCTCCACCAGTGCAGAAACATCGAGCCCAGCTGCTACAACGAACACTGCTGTCCCTTCCAGCCACCCAGGTACATCCACTGCTGCTCTTGCCACCACCACAGCTACGGGGACAACAGGCTCTTCCACCACGGTCCTTGCAGAAACATCCTCCTCCACTCCTGCAAGAAGCTCACCATCTTACACCACCTCGGCTGCTATTCGGAGTACTGCGCTGGACAAAACCTCCCCAACTCCGACCTCACCTACACCCACCACTACGGCCCCCCCCCGCCACTGCAACCAGTACAGGCATGTCAACCCTCGGGCTAACCACCATGGGCATGTCTACCACGGTGGACAATTCCGCAACAGCTGCCCAGTCCACTTATCCTCCTGA
>NW_010560643.1:0-2196 GCF_000687285.1 Phaethon lepturus | reverse complement strand
CGCGGATGCCGGAGGAATACACCGCCGCCCCCCAGCAGCTGGGGACGGCTGGAGCTGCGTCAGCAGCATCAGCCCTCTTGATGCTCTTGATCACATCTCCCAGGAGAAAGGCATGGCAATGGGGAGAGCCTTGCTTGCCATCCCACCCTGGCTACAGGGTCTCGGATCTCCTCAAACCCAACTCAGGGCTTCAAACCCAACCCAGGGCTTTATACTCTTACTTGCATAGGTCTAGGCTAGAACAGCACCCACCTAAAAGCTCCAGGTCTTTCAGCTAAGAGAGGTCTTCCAGGAGACATATCCCAACAGCTTAGAGTAGGTGTCTGTCCCTCCCCCCATCTGTCTCTGCGTGGGCACCTGGAGGTCAAGGGACGACTTGAAATGACTGCTTTGTATGCACTGAGAAAGACTGGGGAGAGTAGGAGGAGAGAGAAGGGGGGGACAGAAACCCCCTTTCAGCCACACACATCAGCTTGGCCTTGTCCTCTGCCACATCTCTGCTGCCCTTGGCCATCTCAGGCAGGGAGCGAATCCTCCCAGAGGAGTGCAGGCTCACTCACAGCCCAGCAACACAGAATATTTGGGGTGGGCTCATTCTGGCCCACAGCAGTGGCTGTGAACTTGGTGGGTAGTTACAGACCTCTCACTATGTCTCTAGGTGCAAGGAGGCAGAGGAAGGCACTGCTCATGGGAAGGAGATGCTTGCTGGCGTGGGTCCCTGCAGTGGGTCCTGTGGCCAGTGATACCAACCCAGGCAGACAAAAGGTGCACCTCACTCGACATCCCAACCCTGGGTGCTGCGTCTGGATGCCTGCGAGAGAACATGAGGCGCTCTGCATGCACACAGGGCAATCCTTTGGGTGTACCCTCACATCTTCCAGCAGCCCGTGGGGTAAGGGTTCCTTCAGCCAGATGCTGCAGCTCAGCAGCTGCGTTTAAAAGGCAAATTGTCATATCAGCCTGTGAATTTATCTAATTCCTTTCGTCCCTTTTAATGCGGCGCTGCTCTCCTCCCATGCCCACTGCTCCCACAGCACCTCACAGTACCCTGTCCTGCTGATGCTCCTCTCCCTCCAGGCTCTCCCAGCGCAGGTGCCACCTCCCCTGGCCCTCACCAAGCCACCCGCTTACCAAAAGCTTCATGGCAGAGGGGTCCAGCTCCCCTAGTGCCTCCTCTCCAGCCTCCAGTAGTTGTGCTCCTAAAGTCTCTCCCATTTGAAACCAGTGGCTCCAACTCCCTTCTTCCCACTGCCCTTTGACTTTTAGGCCCTCTTGGACTACAGCCACCACCCCGTTGGGGCACTGCTGCATGCCCTCCGGGGTGCAGAGGATCTGGGGAAGGAGCAGAAGCACAGGGAATGCATTCCCTGAAAGCACACTGGATCTGGAGCAGAGCAGGACCCAGCACATCCCCTCTGGCTGCGGTCTTGCAAGCAAGGGAGAGGGAAGGTAACTTGGCAGGTGAGCAAGTGCAACGGGGCTGAGGGGGTTTGGGCTTTGACCTTGGTGCTGGCAGCCAGCTTAGGGAGCCATAGCATCAGAGGAAATACCAGCGGGTGATGTGGTGCTTCCTGGGACGCGATCAGCTTGCCCACCCGCCCCGCCGGGGCAGAGCCACTGTTTGGGCAGGAGCTTGCATGGTCCTGGATGCCATGAACAGTGCCCGATAAGAGCCATGGCTCGTTTCTTTGTTCTGAGGAAGAGGAATGTCCTTTCCATCCTCACCTAATTACTTTCTTATGCAGCAGTGGAAAGAATGCTTGTGCCTAAACCTGACACGAGAAAATTATCAACGCCATAAACAAAGCCATAAACAAAGCAGCAGAGAGCCCGGGCAGTGCTAAAAGCTAGAGTAGGTGACCCCGGAGCATGCTTGCTCGGGGCGCAAGTGGATTCCTCCTCCATGGAGATGCTGGGTCACCCCAGGGAAGAAAGAGATCCATGGCATCCCCAGGGGACCACATCTCACACTGCACAAACCCAGTGAAGCCATCGATGGCCCTCCAGTCCTGCTCGCAGCTGCTCCAGCTGCTCTGGAACCTGGCCCAGGGAGCTGGCATCCCTTCTCAAATCAGCTTCACTCCTTATTTACAGTAACCCCCCTGGAGCTGGACACCGAGCTGCTTCCAGCCTCACACATACAAACACTCCTTGGCTTTTGCAGGGGCATACGGGCGCTGTTTGATCCCACGTAAG
>NW_010560642.1:562-819 GCF_000687285.1 Phaethon lepturus | reverse complement strand
GTCCCACATCCATCTCACGTGGGTCGGGATGGGAAGTGCCGTAAAGTGTTGCCCTGCTCCCTCTGCCCTTGGTCATCTCGCTGCTTTTTTGACCATGCTTGGGGCTGGCCGTGAGTTTTTGCACCAGCAAATGTCCCTCAGGGAGCTGTTTTCATGGCCTTGGCCATGCCCTGGTACGTGACTGCCTCCCCTTCGCTGGGGACAGGCTGCCGTCCCCCCCAAAATTTAAATCCCCGCAGTCGCATCTCTCATCTCCA
>NW_010560642.1:0-217 GCF_000687285.1 Phaethon lepturus | reverse complement strand
GCATGGCCCAAACTGGGGGTGGAGAGGAGCGGCTGCACGACCAGGGTGCAGAGCACCCACGCAGCGGCTGGGGTGAGGGAAAGTGGTGGGGGCTCATCGGTGGGTGTAGACCCACGGGATGGATCCATGGTGCAGGATCCCCGTGGCAGGGTGCTGGGCATCATCCCCCCATGGCGCAGCCATGACTCGCTGCATCACCCCGGCAGAGCATCGCGGG
>NW_010560641.1:0-11729 GCF_000687285.1 Phaethon lepturus | reverse complement strand
CGCAGACCCCACACCGCCTCCGCCGCCGCCCCGGCTCTGCAGCCGCTGCGTGCTGTGACACAAGAGCAGAAAAAGCCCAACCTTTCGACCGCTTTCCTCCCCCTAAAGGAAAAGCCGGGCCTTGCCCACACCCAGCCCTCTTCCCCGCACCTTATGCAAGGAAAAAGGTCCTGCCTTTCCGATGCCCTGTTTCGCTGCCCCGTGCCTGTCCCTGCTCGGCCGCTGGCGTACTGCAAAGCCCAGAGCGAAGGCTGACACCACTTCACCCGCACCCGCGTCGAGACGGCGGCTGCTGCTCCCAGCTCTGTGCGCACCCCGCTCCCCGAAAGGGCTGGCCTGCTGCTAGAGGTGTGCGTGCCAGTGCCTGGGAAACGCCTGGTCCGAAGGGAGACCGAGGCAGTTTCCCGGCACCGGAGCAAAGCATGGCTTTAACTGGCCCAGACGGGGCCGGCAACAGAGTCCCCAGGCGGGACAGGGCTGGCACAGCCGCGCAGGACAGCTTCCACCGGCACAGCTGGGCACACAGAGCCCGTGGGGCATGCCGCGCGCCTCTTACTCACCCTCTTACACATCTTAATCCAGACGAGAGAGATCAGACGAGCTCCGGCGAGAAGCCACCCCAGCGCCTGTGAATCCGGGGCACTACAGCAGCCCCAGCTCGAGGGCGAGCAGGGCGGTTTGCGCCCATGGAGGGGCCGGGCTCGCTCCCCTCTCCCCCGCGCCCCGTGTCAACGGCAGCACCTCTGGTGCATCTTTACCCCAATAACCAGCGAGTCTCTGCCCACCCGTAGCACCCTTTTATCTGAGAACTTCCCACGCCTCTGGAGGCTTCCCTGACTGAAGCCTTAACCCCTGGAGAGCAATTACTTCAACGTGGAAACGGAGACAGAGAGGTTTTAGGGACTAACCGGGCTGGACAGACTGGCTTAGATCAGAGCTGGGAAGGGAAGGCTGCTCCCTCTCCAACGACGTTTTAATTAGACAACACTGCTTTTCTGTCTGAGCATACATTAATTATACGGATTACCTGCAACACGGGCAGTCGCTTTAGACAGTCCTCGCCGAACTTGCTTAGCTCATTAGAGCGACCGGATCGCAGGCTGCCCGAGCGGCTGCGTTCAGGGCAGAGCTGAGCAGGCTCTGAGGCTTAGCAGACAAAATTGTAACCAGGTAGGACGGCTGGGAGCTGGTGTTATGTCGGAATCGAAGTGTGAGCCTTTAGCCTGCTGAGCAGACGGCGCAGCTTATCCCACAGCGGGTGGGTTTTCCGTCCCTGAATTTTCAAGACCGGAGAACGAAGGGAGAAGCTTCCTAAGTCGAAATTAGTGCAGAGAAATTCTTCTGACCTACTTTCAGTTGTGCAGGTCGGTGGTTGCTCCCGGATTTCTGACCTCTAGAAATGCCCACTGCACGCTCTCGCAGGCTCAGCAGTCACTGGGAGAAGCCACTTCTTGGGACGACACATTGGTTCTCCCAGAATTACCAATTTGAGAGGAAAACCCAGGGCCCGACTGAAGTCGCTCAGGTGGGACTGAAGTGTGCAAGGCAAAGTCTCAGACAGACCTTCTGAGACGTACGCCTAGTTATCGATCTCCCAGTCCCGGGGCTATTCTCTGGGGCAGGAGACTCAGCAGACGGCATTTCGTAACGCGCTGGCTCCACAAGCCAAGATTGCTTTGAAGTCGGGAGCAGTCGCAGCCGTTGCATCCGTGTGACGCACACCCACAGCCCGCCGAGGAGAGCACTACTCCCTTTTGCGCTACCTGAGCACAAGCACGATAAAAGCAGCTGGTTTGTTACTTCATGACATGGAAGTTTTTTGTGACTCCTACGAAAGGCGCAAGTTCCTCAGCTAGGCTTCATGAAAACAAGATTAAATTTACTGTAAAATTAAGTGCTGCTGCTGCTGATTTTGCCTGGCCCCTGATTCATCTATCCGGATAAAACCGCACGCAGTGTTCAGCACAGGGTGGCGACAAGAAAGTCTATGAAGCTACTAAAAGCATATTTGCAAGAAACCAGGACAAACATTACAAGCTGATTTCCATCAGTAACTGCGAACACGGCTGCAGCAAACAGCTCAGGTACCCTGGGGAGTTGCACCAAAAAAAAGTCCCAAGAAGCAGAAGTAGGTCTTCTCATTTACGAAAAGTGAAAGCCTCATAACAGGCAGTGAACAACACTGAATCTGCCCTGGACCATGGGATGCAATTAGTAAATTTTAAGACTATTTCAAACATGGAGCAGGCACGAGATCTCACCCACTTCACTCGCATTTCTGCAGCGGGAGGGAGAGATTTCATGGTCAAACTCCTCTGGAGGTGTTTCATTTACAAAGGACCAACTGTATTTCTAAACGCCAGACCCAAATGTCACAAAACTCAGATGCACGCTTCTAATTACATCCTGATGGCTACTCATATGCTGCAGTGGCTTTTGTGAAAATCATAGTCTTAAAACGTTAAGCGACCCGCCTGTTCACACCCCAGGGCTTTGGTCGAGGCTGACATAGTTCAGCATTTTTCTTTCTTCCCACCCTTCCGCGACTGCCGGCAATGAGCTCGCTTGAGCAGAGAAATGCGCTTCTAAGCAGAAGTCAAGAACCTGCTAGCGAGATTTTCTGCAGAGCTGGGCAGCAGCAGGACACCCGTTCTGGCGAGACCTTGGTGAACTGGCTATGGGAAGCCATATTCCAACATACAGGACGGGGGTATTAAGAGATACTTGTTTCCTCCACAATCACCTGCCTATCACAATGGCTTTCTTGCCACAAATTCAGTAGTTTTACATAATTTCAGGTTTACAGAAGATAGATAGTGCTTCAATGACCACATTCTCTCAAGGCTCCTCACCTGCAGCGAGGAGCTCAGCAGTTCCCCAAGAGCTGTTCCACATGCAAGCAAAAACTCTAGTCCCCCTCCTCACAAGACGACTGGAGATTTTTCTGTTGAAAAAAACCAATGCCCCACACCACTGAACTCAATGATTCAATCACCAGGAAAGTAATCGGTTCCCACTCAATCTCTGGATTCAAGCCAAGGAATCCCAACAGCGCTGCCAAGCTCAAGCACCTCTTCTTCCCTTTTAAGCCCAGATGCTTCCAGAGCACAAAGCTTGCAGACCACCAGAAGTTTAACACAGAGGATGCTTCCCCACTGCAATTACCCGCAGGAATCCTGCCTGTTCAGTCTAGCTAGCTGCAACAGAATCTCCGGCAAGGCTGCAATTTCTATATGGATCAAGGTTTTTTAAAAGTATTTTTCAGCCCGTGGTTTAGTTGCAGATACCCGAGTTTTCCAGGCAAGAAAGCAAATACCACTTACTTTGCAGAAACTCAAAAGCCAAGGAGTGTGAAGAGCAGGAATCTGATCATGCTCTCTCCCTTGTCAGCCAATCTGGAGAATTTCATTCCTTTCATCCTGCTGAGTTATTCCTAATTAGGGGCTCCCAAACGTTTCAAACATCTTGATCTGAGCTCTCCCACTCCTCTTTAGCTGCTTCTAGAGCAGACAGCTCTGAGCAGATACCATGCAGCACACACCACAGCTCGCTTCCTGGCCTTCAGAGGTGGTTGCTTCACCCAACAGTAGGCTGGGTTTCTCCCCGCCTCGGCTGCGCACACAAGAGCACCCTCTGCTGCGCTCCGCTTCCCACCGAGCTGGTTTTAGCACCAGCTCTCTATCCAAAGGTGAGTGCAAGGAAAGAATGGGTCTCCACATGTCATTACTTTGCAAATGAACAACGCCTCACAAGGACAGAGGGAAAAAATAAAACCTACTTTATTCAGCAGGGACGTGAACTGTCTTGGGTGGGAGGCAGCAGCCATTTGAATACAAGTCTGACAAGTGAGGTTGTGGAAATCCCAAGGAAGGGTCAAATTGGATTCAGCCGAGAGACAGGGCTAATACACCCAATTCTTAAAGAGATGATGATGATGTTAAATAGTGTCAGAGCACAAAACAAAACTCAAGAAATTTCTCTGCCCAGCTCTGCTCACCAGTCATGGGCCACTTCAGTGAGTACCCATGCTAAGCTGGGCACATTAGTCCTTGTCACCACTCAACGCTTGAGTGCGGGAAACAAACGGTCATTTGTGAGGGAAGGGCACTGAGCAACCATTGTTAAACCCTCCAGTTAAGCCCAGTGCATGGAGAACACAAATTCAGAACAATGAAGATAATAAGGCCAATTTAGTCAGAAACCGATGGATGCTGAAGGGCTCGAGGCAGCCCGCGCCACCTTTCACGACTATGCGGTGCTGCTCGTCACAGCAGGACCCAAGTGTTTTCCAAGAGGAGGGAGTAACTCTAACAGGTTTCCCGAAGAAGTTCATCTCATTTACTTTTGCTGTCGCTCTGTGTTTTCTGAGGTGTGGCTGCAGCAATGCTAAATCCCACATGACTTGAACAACTCTGATCCTATCTCTTTCAGCTTTAGATTTTCTGGTTAGTTTGGCAGCCTGATCCTACAAGTAGGCGCAGCCCTGCCCAGCCTGACAGCTTTGCTTAGGAACAGATAAAAAAGGTGGTACTAAAAGAGCAAAACTTTTCATTAGAAAAATGACTCTCAGAATAAAAGGAAATCGGTTTCTTAAATTAAGGAAAAAAACACGTGTCCTTAAGATACTGGCATAAAATTGCAAACAATTTTTTTTTTTTTTTAAAGTAATTACAATACACAAGTCCCACCAGAAACAGAGTCTGATGAAACCACCATCTCCTCTGGGGCAAGGACGGGTTGCCACCAATCCAGAACATAACCTCGGGGAGAAGACATCCCTCCTGTCCAAAGACTGTCCACACTGCAGGGAAGGGCGCTTTGCGTGCTTGGCCTGCTCACAGCATAGCCCGAAGCTCTCCCACAGAGAGGGCTGCATGCTGGGCACCTGCAGACTCCTGATCTGTGTGCTCATCTGGGGCCCAGTCTGACCTGGATCTGGGTCCCGAGGTTTTTTAATACAAGGACATGTGTTCAACGAGCCATGTAGGACAGGAAAAACTCGAGTCACGATGGCAAAATCACAGGGTTCCCTGGGGAGTTGTTCCTAGCTAGGAAGTTTGGGAATCTGCTACTCTGCTGCTGTCCTATTCCCCCAGCTTTGGCACTCTGCTTGTGGAACCACACAGCCTCCCACACCAAGTCAATGAGTGAGGCTATAGCGTGTCCCGGGGTACTCTTACAGTCAAACTGGTGAGATCTGATGCTTGAGGCCACTGGTACCCACCTCCAAGCTACCAGTTTCCTGTCTGTTCACCACACCAGGGCTACAAGAAACCGCTCCCCAAAAAAACGAGTTCTCAGCTTAATCCCGTAGCAAAAACCAGAGCAGCTGAAGCAATTTGCCTTTGTTTTTTTCACCCAGCACACACCTTTTCTGTTCCACCAGAATGTGCTCAGGACTCTGCCTCCTCTTGTGCTTGTCAGTTGGCTGCAAACACAAGCCACAGTTGATGGCAGGATGTGGGGCTTTCAAAGCCTCTCCTTAGCTGGTTTGTAGCCAGCAGTGTTATCACCCGAGTAGCTACAGACTCTGGATGGAGGTGCTACCGCAGCGACAACTGAGGAAAGACGCGTGCAAGAGAGCAGAGAACGGTACTTCTTGTAACTAGTCCTTAGCTCAGGCTCACTGAATGCTTTCAGGGCTGGACGGATGTGTACTGTTCCCCCTTCTCAGAACAGCTCAGAAGCATCTAGTTTTAGAAACTGCTCCTTTTCAGCCCAGTTTTCAGGCTGGGCAGCCTGAGGCCCAGAGGAGCAGGATGGCTTACCCAGGCTCTGAGACCATGAGCACCGGGGCTGGCTAGAGGACAATCACTGCAGTCAAACGCCTTCCTCAGAGACTAGAACTCAGTCATCTTCTTATGCGTCTCTGCTTTCTTCTGCTCCCGCTGCAGGCTGGCTTCCTGGGCCTGCAGCTGCCCCAGCTGTTTGTGCGCATTAGCCAGCTTCTCCTCCAGCTGAGCTGTAGCAATGCTGTGCCTGAAAGCAAAAAGCATTACAGCAACGTCATCCTGCATGGTAAGATCAAAGGCTTGTCACCATCCCAGGAGGGTCTGCCCTTTCCTGTGGGATTAGCCTAAGTGACCTGCTGAAAGCCAGGAAGAACCTGACGCTCAGCACAACCTGGGCTAGAAAATGTCCTCCTGTGATGCTCAACAGCAATACTGCAGAGATGCGTATGAGAAGGAAAGGACTCCAGTGCCTTTCCTGAGAGAGCTCCTCTCTTCGCCACAGTCTGAATTCCAGTTAAAAGACTCCAGACACATCCGCCAGTGTCCAAGCTGCTCTCAAGCACATGCTAAGGTCTCTCTCATCCACTCTCCTTAGGTCTCATCCAGATATGTTTCACTTGTTCCTCCTCAATCTCCTTTCAAGCCCACCCCTTCCCAGAAGCACCAAGAATTCTCAGTTCGTCCTGCAGTCCCAAAGAGAATGTTTTCCTACCGTCCAATGTTGCGTGCCAGGGCCTGCTGGATTCCTCTGATATCCTTCTGCGTTTGTTCAATCTTCTCCATTGTCTGGAAGAGGCGGACACTCAGGGCCTTCTTGGTGCTCTTGCTAGCGTGGTAGATCTCTTTGCTGTTCCTCTCCGGCAGTGCCATCCCTCCAGCCTTCTCCCCAGTGCTCTTCCCTCGCAGTTTCTCATTCAAAAAGTCAAACACATTGTGCGGAGGCTTACGGCTGCCCGCAGGTGATTGTCCAGAGCTGTTGCCCTTTGCTTGGCATTTCCTCGATTTGCCTGGGTCCAACTTCCCCTGTTTCTTCTTCTGAAGCACTTCAGCACACTGGTCCAGGGACTTCCCTCGAGGAAGTACCACGGCCTGCACCGGCTCCACTCGGCCCTCAGAGTTCTTCCCTAACCCTAAGGAAAGACCAAGCAATTACTGCAAGCGAGGACATCCCCTCTTGAGTCACCTCCCACCACGAGCTCATACTGACAGTCACAAGCTTAGAACAAGCAAACAGACTCTTGAGGTATAAAAAGCCATAACTACCATCCAAGTCAAGGGGAGCAGCAAAGGCCACAGCACGGTGGCTGAGGATGCTACGACATGAGCCTTCTACAGCAGAAGAAATGTGACAAAAAGCCCGAGGCCATCCGTCAGGCCGGTTTCTCTGAAACCAGGTTCAGCCTCACATTCTCAGCTTCTCAAGCCATGTTCTTAAAACTGGTTTGGTTCCTTTGGGAGAACTGGAGACAAATGCAAGCAGCAGACTGGCCTCCTAAAGCCCCCAAGGCTCAGTACAATTTGTGTAGCAAGAAGCTAGTTCAGCCGGCTTTGAAGTCTGCGTCTAGAGCCAGGAGATGCTTTAACACAGACATCAGAAGCTTCATAGATCAGTTCCTTTCCACCTAAAGCCTTTGAACACCTCATACAACAGTTCTCACGGCTTTAATCATTAGCTTGACCATGGTTCTAAAGGCCTCCAATTTTTGCTATTACCATACAGGGGCTTGTGCACACATATGCCTGTACTTCGATTAAGTAAGTTATCCCTTCTTGCCTGCTAACACTTCCACACAGGTGCAATTCATCACACAGCTTGAGCCTTATCTAACAGGCTTCATCCAAAAAACTCATTTTTCTTAACCAGCTTTAGGATCCATCAGGAGACAGAGGTGACGAGGCAGTCAGGCCCTCACACCACCAGGACCCCCTTCTCCCCTTACCTTTCCCAAACTCGTATCCCATCTGAACAAGCAGTTTGGAGCCAATACCACGAGTATGGGCTTCCCAGCCACCAAAAGAGGAACTGCATGCAGGAGTCCATTCCCCGTTCTCTGGAATTCCTGAATCTATCACTGTGGCACGGAAGAGAAGAATCAGTGAAACACGGAAACAAAGCTGCTATGCAAAACCTTCATCTGGGGCATCCACACAGCATGAACACCCCTCACAAGGCGGTAACTTCCCTCGCCCTAGAATCATTCAGCAGCTCTTCCAGCCTTACTCAGTTCCTATTGAGCTGTCACCTTTTATGAAGGCTGCACAGCGAGTTACTTAAATGAGAGATCTCACTTGATTTAATGCACATACCACCTCATAATTCCAGGAAGAATCACCCACAAGTTCTTAGGCTTCCCTTCCTTCCTTCTAGGATGGTCAAACAGACTGACATATGCCATCAGAGTAAAATTTGGCACTGTGGCAGGTAGTATGTATTCTGTGCCTCCAGCTCATGTCTCTGCTGTGAGGCTCCTCTAGGCCACAATACTAATTTTGTGTTATTAGGATCCAATAATCTCTATTAGGCTAAATTAAAAAGCTCTAGGACACAACTTTGTGACTGTGATGTAACTGTGGCACTAGCACAGGGACAGCGCTGCCTGTGTAATCTCAAAGAAGTCACTTGGGCTCTCTCTGTCAGCCTTCAATAGTAAAACAGGGCATGGCTGTTCCTGCGACCTCATCGAGGCCTGGGAAGGACCAAACACTCACAATTACTGGGGTCTCGTACTCTTGTGTCACGAAGCTACACGGAGCTCCCAGAGATGAGAAAGTCTCCAGATTCACTTATTAGCTCAACTCCACTAGCCACATAAGATGTTCCAAGCCTCCAGAGCTTGGAACTCGGCTCTGAATTATCACACGCTCTTCTTTCACATGCTGGAAGTTTCCATGGAAACCTCCAACCTTCATTAACCCAGTAATTGGCATAAAACAAAGATTTTAGTTTGCAATTTAACATAATAGCTAATGACCCTTCTCTATCTTTCAGCAACATATAAAGAGATTAGCTACTCTTTCATCGGAGGAGAAACACTTGTAATGAAAGCTCCAGGAGAGTAATTCGGTAGGTCCCAGAGAAAGACAGACCTAGATCACAAGTCGCTTTTGCTCACACTGTCCCCATTCTCTTACCTTTAGCATAACCAGAATCATCAACGCTGTCTTCATCAGACTCAGCAGATGAGGCACCATCTTCACTTCGCAGTGGGGGAATGACACTATCTCCTTCCACAACAGCTTCCTTGAGCAGCAGTGAATCAAACTTCACAGTGTAGTAACCACTGTCGATGTCTACAGAAGGAAAAGCAAGGACAAGAGTTCCACTAAGTCTCCAATACGAAACAGGCAGAGACGGCTTTCTAGAACAGAGTTAGCTTCAGTGGAATGACATGGGAGAGGGAGAAGGCCCAAGGAACACGTGTTTTAAAAAATTCTGGTTCTTCTTTGTGCTTTAGATTTCTGTCTGGGAGGGAGAAGCACCCATTGCAATGAAAAGCTATTTCCACAATGCCTGTGTTGATACTTCAGTGTTTATTTCCAAAAAAGAAGAAAGATGGGCTGTTGAGAAACAGAATTAAAGTTAGACTTGCTCCCCTCTGACCTAGTAATAGTTGAAGAAAGATGGAAAGAGAGACTAAACCCTCACCCTTCCCAGGATATGGGGAAGCCTGTATCAGTAGCTGATGGGCAGGGCCAGCTCACCTGGCTTTTGTTTAAGCAAGAGCAGTTTATTGCAATTCTAACCTAATAGGCATGCAAATTCCTGCAATACCCGCCTCTTCCCTTTTGGTGCAGTTAATGCCCATGTAGCCATTTCCTTTCCACATTCCTGCTCTTCATGTCTTCTTTTTGTCTAACACTCTCCAAGCCTTTTCCCCTCCTCAGCCTGACAAAACTCAGAATGTTTTCTCAGCTATGTCAAGATTTTCAGTTTAGGGCTGCAGCTACACAGTTAACGTTCTTCTATCATTAACCGAGATAGTCAAGTTTTATATTCACTTAAGCATTAGCCTTCGTCTTCCACACAGAATCCCGGCAAAGCACTCTCACACAAGACTCACCGGTTATTTTTGCAGTGTACCATATTCCATCGCTGTGTTTTGCCAGGCAGGCTGAGCCCACCTCCAGCGTGCTCAGATTGGGCTCCTGAAACGGCTGAAGCTCTTCCACAGAGACCACCTGACCATGTGAAAACCTGCCAGGGGAGGCAGAAGAGGAATTATCTCTACCTCATTTTAGCAAGCTTTAAATAAAAATTCCTTCTCTCCTTAAAGGAAGTGCAAATGAGTTGTCAGTGGCGATGAATCTTCACCAGTAATTGAAATAACAGAATAAATAACAGAAGTTTTATCGTGCATCATTTCAATTATACAAGTTATTAATTTTTCATCTTCCACATATTATTTAAGCCATGTAACAAAGAACGCATCCCACCCCAGAGAATTAAGCTTTCCTTGCTAGTGACACATCCAGTAAGAAGTTCACAGATCCTCTGAGATAAACTGTATGAGAGACACGCAGGTCGCTAGTCCAACCTCCTGCTCAAAGCACAACCAACTTCAAAGACTGATCAGGCTGTTTAAAACCTTATCTAGTTGAGTTCTGAAGATCTCCAAAGAACCTCTCCATGCAACTGGAATGTATGCACTATCAACAAACTTTGGTGTTTTACTTTCAAATACTTAATCGGTTATTAATTCAGCCACTTGAATGATCATGTAAAACATCTGTAAGTTTCTCATGGGCTTTTCCATTTAATCTCTGCACTAGCTAAAGAAAACAGCCAAACTGATGCCACTATTTACCATAACAAGTTTTAAAAACATAAACAAAAGGGCAAAATTTCATTTGGTACAAAAGCCAAATATGGTACTTTCAGAGGCGGCTTACCCCTCTGAAGGACAACACCTTTAGCTACAGGAAGGACGTAAGCCCCCTCCCACCCCTTTTTCTTTTTTTACCGACAGTTCTCTTTAAATCTGCATTTGTCATCCAAGAAGAATGGGCATGGCTTCAGAGACTTGTGAGTTGGATAGAGATACAGCACTCTGACTCCTGCACTGCCGTCTTCTAAGTCTTCTGTCCCCACAATCATGGCATTATGGTACTCCAGGGTCCCCCAAGAACTGTAGTAGGGAGCTTTAACCTTCATCCCACTCAATTCCTCCTCCTCCTCTCTGTCAGACTCCTCCTCCTCTTCACTGTACTTTGATTCATTTTTGTCATCAATTTCTTCATCTCTCTTTGACGCTATCTCATCGTTATTAGCTGAAGGCTTCTCCTCAGTCCCAAGCTCAGCAATGGCTTCCTTAAAAGCAGCATACTCCTCATCTTGGGCAGAATGGTCTGGGTTGGTATCCTGCTCCAGAGGACCTACTGGGGAGGAGGAGGAGGAGGCATTTGTATCTAGAGTAGCCAGAAGTTTGCTCTTTTTAACAGACACCAGGCTGGATTCAGTCAATTCTATCAGCTGCTTTAAATCCTCCTGCAACTGAATCAGGTCCGACTGCTGCGATGGGTCCAAGCCTGCCCCTAAAGCCAGCTCCACCTGCTGCAGCTGGGCATTGTAGGTCTGAATTGCTGCTTCCAGACTCTCTTCATCCATTATCAGCAAAATAAAGGTGTGTTTAACTGTGTCCTTTCCGGGAACTCAGAACATATGCAAAGAGTTTACTTAAGACGAGCAACTTTTTGGATAACAAGCCCTCGTTCGCAGAAGCCACCATCTATCCCGCCGTCCCGCTTCTTCCCTCGGAAGTAACCAGGCCGATGCTCCCGCAGCAAACAGGTGGCGAAGCGCGATGAGAGAGTCCGAGGAAAGGCTGGGCCCTGCTCTCCCCCACCACGACGCCCGCTCGAGCCCACCGGGCCCACACACGGCACCGCTCCCCCAGCAGCTTAGGCTCTCGCAGCGCGACCCCTTCACCGCGGGGGCAGCAACAAATCCCCCGACCTGACCCTGCCTCGACCACCCCACTCGCCCCTCAGCTCCCCCTG
>NW_010560640.1:0-3213 GCF_000687285.1 Phaethon lepturus | reverse complement strand
CTTTCCAACCTTAGTGATTCTGTGATATCATGTGAAACTCACTAAGAAGGTGTTTGCACATAGCCTGCTGAGAATTCTTTTATCAGTTTCATGATGTTCTAAACTTACAAAAGAGATTTCTGTATGGCTTGTTGACTCACAGTTGAGAGAGACTTCTTAAAATACAGTTTCCAGCATCATTGGATCATTTATGGTCCGTACTTTTGTTCATTGGAATCAGTGGGAAAAATCATGCTGTTCTATGCAACATTATCAATCCTTTGGAAAAGGATTTTGTAACGTAAAATGACTGTGGCTTAAAACAACAGAGATAATTTGCGCTATGTATTCAGTACACAAATTTTTCTCCTTGTCCTGGAAAACAATAATTATTAATGAAAATGAAGTGAGGAAAAAAAAGGTTTGTGGGAAACTTCGGAGAATAATTCAGTAACTTAAAAGTGTAATTACATTGAGTGATTTGCTATCAGTTCCTGATTTCCATATAGATTTTTTTTACACCTTTGTTTTGCATGTATTGTGTTTGACTGGCAAACAAAGAACACTTCTGTCATTTTTGTCCTTTGAAAGCTTTTTACCTTTAGAGAGAAACAAAACACTCCGTACAGCACTGTTACATGTTGTGCTACGTGGTTGTTTTTTTTTTTTTAAGTTCTTCCATATGGCAAGGATTGGCGGAGTGTTTCGTGAAAGGCTATCTTTCTTTTAGCAAGTTTGTCACTTATGTTTCTCTTAATCATTCACAGGCTTTTGGGCTGCACCTTGCTGCACTGTTGTACATGGACTTACACATTTGCAGTTCTCTGAAGACAGCCAGATTTATTTTGCCAAAGTATTATTAGGCAAAAGTATTATTAGGCAAATGCTCAATGGTATATACATCTTTTTTAGTCTTTGTGGCTAAGGAAGCATATGTTGGCCCAATTCCTTGTGAAATTTTGCTGTGAATTGCCATTTTCTTCTGACGAATGAGCTGTTTTCATAGGATGTTTTTGACTAATCTTGTTAGTGTGTTAGTTAAAAGAGAATCTAAAAGGAGTGAAGCCCTGGTTATTTTTCCTGGTATCTAGAGAATTTAAATGCAGAGATTAGTTTCATAAAGTCTAAAATCTAATTATTTTGTGTTTTTCCCTTTCAGTTGTGTAGTTGGTGATTAGAGCAAATGTGGAGGTGTTTGTGGTCTGTGGTTAGATAACCTTAAGTTTCCGAATGGAAGGAATGCCAGAGAAACCATTAAAATCATAACTCTGAAGACACAGGGTGATGGTGGTGGTGTTTTTTTTCAAGTCAACTCTAAATTTTTAAGTAAACTCTAAATCTTTTCTCACTTTTTGAAGAAGCAGAAATATATCTAGCAATGCCTACAAAGCCATTCAGGTCAAATGGATCCAGGCTGCTTAGCAGGCTTCACATTTCATTCTCTGTGGTCAGTTCACACAAAATAACACCAGGATGCATGAGCATCTTCACACTCTTGATTGTTGAGGTAGTGGCAATGTTTTTGTCATCTTAAATTTCTTTTGTTCTAGGGCCCTTGTGGGGTTTTGTATATCACTTCCCTCATAAGCATCTTTCTGAATAGCTTTGCCTTTTGTGAGAGCTAAATGTGCAGGTCTGCGTTGAGTTACTATTGCTCATTTCTAAAAGCAGAAATATCTCTGAGCGACAACTGATAGGATTCTGTTTTGTGTATACAGCGTATTGAGGAAGTAATACTCATCATAAAAGCTTGTCAGAAAGCTTTGTTGGAATAGAAGCGTTTTGTACAGATGTTGTGGAGAAGGGAGAAGAAAGTGATAGGACTATACTGAGCCTAAATTGCTCCATGGAAATTGATAAGTGATAGCAGGAGACTAATACGTCGGCCTGATAGAGGTGAGGCAGCTCCATGTCCCCAGGTCCAACCAGTTAGCAAGGCTGAGAATGTATTGTGCACACACAACATATGTATATACTACATACGTGCATGTAATGCTCTTCCTCTCTATCTTGTAATGTGTCCCGTACCCGTAGGCAGTGACCCCCTCAGTCCAAAAGGCAATCCAGAGAGCTGCCTCCTCTTGGTTCATCTTGGGTTTCACACCTGGATGCTGGGGCTCGTGACTCTCATGGGACAGCCCTGGGACAAGTCAGACATCCTGGACAGGATGTGCATTTAATTTGGATTCCTGACTGCTCTTGTCCCTCTGTGTGTATCTGGGCTTGTGGAGATGGACCGTTGATGAGCTGATGGCTCCTGTGATGGGATTGGGAGGAACTGGGGCAGGGTATTATCTGGGCTCCCTCATCTGCCATTGCCTCTGTGTGCTCCCCTGTGCACGTACAGATGACCTTTTTATCACATAACGTAACACTAAGATGTTCAGGAAATATTTTTTTGCCAGTGATCACCAATACTAGTCTAGAACATGCTTGACAAAAGCCTATCAATGCCAAATATACTATGCAGTCTACTGCTAAATTATTTTCTGCCATGTTGTGTAGTGCAAGCAAAAATACTATGGTATTCTGCTGTCAGTATCATGTGGATATGAGCCTGTCTATTGTTAAGATGAAAGTTGGAGATTGGTGTGAGCAGTGTTCCCATAGTGCAATAGCTGATGGCAGTTTGTTAGCTAACAGAATAAACAAAGCTGACCTTCAGCTTCTCTACTGGAAAGCCCACTTTTCCATACTGGGCATAGTTCACAGGCTTTTGATAACAGTGGAAATAATCCCGTTGACCTATAGGGAGCTGGAGCACAACTATTATGCGTATAAGGACCCTTGAAACCTGATTTTACAGACTGAGCTCCTGCTGGTGCTTGACTCATGGTTTAAATGTGTGTCATAAACTTGTCTCTTTTTTTGGCCCGTGATAGGCTTGAGTGTGCTAACTTTAAAGTCTTAATTCTATAGAGACCTTGGTGTCATTCTGGACCAAAGCAGTATAGCTAGTGGACCTGTGAGTGAGGGCTGCCTAGTTTCTTTGGCCAGCTTGTGTTTATTATCTCATGTCGAGCTACTTTTAATTCACCTTTTAATGCCTGTGGTTTTTTTCCTCTTTCTTGGCCTGACTGCTTTCTTTAGCTTGAAAGGCTTTTGGGAGCTGAAGCCATTGTGAGTTTGTGGAGCAGGATCTCTCCCCAAAAGCTGGGAGTATCTACTTGGATTATAAATGACTAGTTTAATGTAAACAATAAAAATAATATAAATTAGTGTGGTGGGTTGACC
>NW_010560639.1:0-5101 GCF_000687285.1 Phaethon lepturus | reverse complement strand
CACAGCAACAGCGTGACTGGGGGAGAGGCCTGGGCCGCAGCCTCTGCGCAAGGGCTGCCGAGCTGCCGGTGTGCCATGGGCCCTGGCGCTGCTGGCGCGGTCTGTGCGCAAGCTCCGAAAACGCCTGGCTATGCAGGGGAGCTTGCACGGCAGAGTCGGCAGCCATGGCCAAGGTTACCAGCTCGAGGTTCTGATGGCAGGCAGCAGCTGCAAGTGCTGCCTGAACGCTTTGGTATGGCAGAAGGGAAACGGCTCTTGCCAGTGAACAACAACTCAAATACATGCACTGCTGCTGAAAAATGTTGGGTTTTTTCCTTCCTTGGTTCTAAAACCTGCTTGGAATTTCTTATAAAGAAATCATTGCTGTCAGCAAGAGTTCTGGTGCTATGAGTTTACCCAGTTTAAAACTGCCGGTACTAACGCGTTAATTCCTACAGACGTCATCTACCTGGACTTCTGTAAGGCCTTTGACATGGTCCCCCACAACATTCTTCTCGAGAGGTATTTGATGGGCGGACTGTTGGGTGCATGAGGAATTGGTTGGATGATCACATCCAGAGGGTAGTGGTCAACGGCTCAACATCCAGGTGATCGGTGACAAGTGGTGTCCCTCAGGGGTCCGTACTGGGACCAGTACTCTTTACTATCTTCATCAATGACATAGTGCGATCGAGTACACCCTCAACAAGTTTGCAGGTGACACCAAGCTGAGTGGTGCAATTGACATGCCTGAGGGACAGGATGCCATCTAGAGGGACCTGGACAAGCTCGAGGAATGGGCCCATGTGAACCTCATGAGGCTCAACAAAGCCAAGTGCAGGGTCCTGCACCTTGGTCAGGACAACCCACGTGATCAGTCCAGGCTGGGGGATGAAAGGACTGAGAGCAGCCCTGCCCAGAAGGACTTGGGGTACTGGTGGATGAAAAGCTGGACGTGAGCTGGCAATGTGTGCTCACAGCCCAGAAGGCCAACCGTGTTCTGGGTTGCATCCCAGAAGGCCAACCGTATCCTGGGCTGCATCCAAAGCAGGTGGAGGGACATGATTCTGTCCCTCTACTGCGCTCTGGTGAGACCCCACCTGAAGTCCTGTGTCCATCTCTGGAGCCCTCAGCACAGGGAAGACATGGACCTGTTGGAGCAGGTCCAGAGGAGGCCACAAAAATGATCCGAGGGATGGAACACCTCTCCTATGAGGGCAGGCTGAGAGAGTTGGGGTTGTTCAGCCTGCAGAAGAGAAGGCTCCAGGGAGACCTTAATGCATCCTCCCAGTACTTAAAGGGGACTTGTAAGAAAGCTGTGGACAGACTTTTTAGCAGGGCTTGTTGCAATAGGACCAGGGGTAATGGTTTTAAAGTAAAAGACAGCAGATTTTGACTAGACATAAGGTAGAAATTTTTCACAAGGAGGATGGTGAAACACTGGCCCAGGTTGCCCAGAGTGGTGGTAGATGCCACATCCCTGGAAACGTTCCAGGTCAGGTTGGATGAGGCTCTGAGCAACCTTATCTAGTTGAAGATGTCCCTGCTTCTTGCAGGGGGGTTGGACTAGATGACCTTTAAAGGTCCTTTCCAACCCAAACTATTCTATGATTCTATGATAATTGCTTTTAGGGCACTGGCTGTTGCATTTACATATGTGGTTGATTTGGTGTTTAAATAATATACATATTTATGTGTTCAGCTTTCATGCTAGCCTCTCAGTAGTAAATCTTGATTTAAGTGATTACAATGTACAACTTATATTTAACTGAGTTTAATCTAAAGTAACATAAGTTAATATGAAGTCCTACATTTCAAGGTCTCACTACCAACTGACACCAGTCTGACGACTCCTTCCTCAAACAGTAAGTTTTCAGCTTTGCAGTTGATGACAGGCATTTGTCTCTCAGTCGAGTCTGCAAAGTGCTTTTAGCTGTTACAGTAGACCTTTTATTAAAGGAAATATTGGTGAAGCTACAGTTCAAGAACATAAATGTCTAGTGACACAACAGAGGTGCAGCAGGACCTCTGTTCCCAACATAGTCCAAGTTAAGTTCAGAGGAAAGCTGAATCCAAACCTGTCATACCCGTCAAACCAGAACCTGCAGGCTTTTCCTGGCATTTCCCAGAACAGGCATATCACTCATCGTTTGGGCTGAGCTCTCTTCATTTTCCAGCAACTCTTGGGAATGCCAGAAAGACAGAACCAAAGACCCCTTAGGTATATAAGTAGCAGCAAGAAGTCATTGAACAAATTGGTTTAGAGTGTTAATAGTAAGACTTTATTTGAGGTAATCTCTTAAGTAATTTAAGACATCCTGTGTTGTGCAGTGTTTCCCCTAATGCAGTGAACTATTTCATTTCCTTGTATGCTTATGTAGATTTGCTTTGGAAGTATTTGCAGCAGCCTAAAACCAGTCCTGTAGCTAAGGAAAGAGAGATCAAAAACCTTTTCACTATTTTCATTAATTTCACTTTGCCACTATCAGAAAACGCAAAGACAATGAAATAGAGTTTCTGTGGGTTTAGATTGCTGCTCAGTGGAAAATTTTCATCAGTTTTGGTACATCTTTTTCTTGTAGTGGTGGTTTCCTCTGGCTGCCAGGCTGCAGAAATTTCTTTATTGTAGGGATATTGCTTATTCTTGCTTTAAAACTCTACAAAACAAAACCAAAACAGCACTGTGTTTTAGAATCGTGGTAACTGTCAGACATTAGGATGTTATCCATGCTCTAAAAGTAACATTAGAGGTTGATCCTGCAGAAGAATCTATATGCTTCATCTTATTATGTTTTGTGGCTAATAGTGGCAGAAGGCAGCAGTAACCATCAGTATCTGAGGCCAACTAAAAGTACTTAGGATATTTGATTTTGATTTTGTCTTTCACTTTTTTCCTCAGCCTCCCACTCTCATATATTTCTCAGCCAGTTTAAATCAGTGGTCCTGCTTTGATTTGTTGTCTATTAAATCTGTCCATTCAATTACCTGCAAGAGAGGAAATTTGGCAAGTATATCAGGCTTGCACTCTTCTGCCATTAAAAGGGTTTCAAGTAATTGGACATCTGCTCTGCTAAACCGGTTGCCAACAAGAAAGTCATGTCCGTGGTCTTTCAAAACCTAAAACAGAGAACCAGAAGTGATTTTTTTTTTTTCCTATGTGACTTAATATGCTATCTTCAAAGCAAGGTCATACACTGCATATTATCCTTGAAAGAAGGAAATGCAAGAAGAACATCAGTAGTGCAAACAAATGATCTGACCACACTGTCATCCTAGGCATAATTTATCAGTCCTTTCTCTTCTTCCTGGCAGCTCAGTTGTACCCCTCTTGCCTTCACTTCTGTAGCTCACGCAATCAGTGCTGCTGTGTTGAAGGCTCAACTTTATGGGATACAGCCATCACTGCAAACGCCTATATAAAATTTACAAGAGGCTTAAGTTTGGCCCCAGGCATTGTAAGAGTATCTTGGGCTCTTTCAAATTATGTGCAGCCTCCTTGCTTCTCACCTGTTTCCTGTTCAATTTTGGGAATGTGCCTCATGGTCTCGACACCCAGCTAATCCATCCTCCCTTTTGTTACAGAAGGAGCTGTAATGCTTTGCATAGCATGTGTGGTACACGGGGAGGAACTTCATGTAACAGTGGATGCTGTAGTGTCTTTTGCCTGAAACAACATGCAGACTGAAACGTGGACATTTGGGGAGCTCATTGTGTCCTGGGTTTTTGCAGCTCTGCATATGTCCCAGATTTGTAGTGCCTTCTGTCCCCTCTATAGTGTCCTGTCTCCATCCTCGTCCCAGCCCCAAAACCATAGCATTTATATTTAAGGGGTAATTTTTCTTCTCTGTTCTCCTCAATACAAATTGTTTGTGGAGATCCAGGGTGGAGTTTCAGGAAAACGATATTAATTTAGCTACTACATCTTTGCCACGTACCTTCTCATAGACTGGGAAGTATCTGTTTGTGGCCTTGTCCACAATAGTAGCAAAATGTTGCTCCTTTTTATCCGCTGGTTGGAAACTATGGGTCATGAGTAACTCATTCATATCTATTACTCCTTCCACGTACATATCAATTCTGAAAGGAATAGATCCAGTTGGTCAAGTCAAACAGAGTAGGTCTGAATAGCACGATAGCTACTGGCATGGCTTGGAGCAGTTCCCCCCGGAGCGCAGTTTTGGCAGGGGGTGGGGAGCGTGGGTGAAAGACAAGTGCAAAGCGCCTAACCAAAATCTAAAAGGCTGTGCCCTTTCCATTTTTCACTAGGAGTGATACTTCTCTGTATTAAGTTTTTTTGAACCTGAGTACAAAATTGCCATGTGTGTCATGCACACTTGTCTTAAAAATCTGATCAGACATGGTGAGTTAAACAGTGGGTCTGTACAGTTTCTAACAAAGAATTACCTGTGCTAATTAACTTGAAGCATTTAAAAGTACTTCAGGTCAAACCATGTGCCCGAAGAACCCTGTTCTTTAATAAACAGTTATTACTTCTAATTCCTGGTTATTAGAGAGAGAAGTTTTTGTTTCCATCAATGACATTTCCCTGAATTTGGTGTGGTGAAAATGCCTGCTGCTGACAACTGCAGGAGAAAACGAAAAGCAGCATAGTAAGACAAACTGCCTTCTGCGCTCCTGACTGCCTTCTTCAGATAACTGTATTGACCTTTGATCTTCATGAGCTCCCTTGCACCATGATGCCTATATAACCCAGATGGTTACTACTGTTGTAGACATCACGCACAGTCACTGTCAAGATGCGCTACATCACCCTGAATCTAACTGTGAGCTGGGATATTCTTGTGTTACACAGAGAAGTAGTATGAACTGTAGTCTAACAAACAAAGGTGGTACTGTTACAGTACAGGGCTCTCTCCTTCAGGTCCTTCCCGTAGAGGTTGTACTTTGCTGCTATGTAGCTGAGGATGGCTCTGGTCTGCACCATCTTCATCCCATCGATCTCCACCATGGGCACTTGCTGAAACAGCAGAGATCCATCTAGGGAAAAGGGGAAAAGACAAGGAGACATTCAGCCTCTGAATGAGAACCATTAGTGGGTGTTTGGCAAAGTAATTACCCCTATTATTTTTGATTTCACAGAATCATAGAATCATTAAGGTTG
>NW_010560638.1:273-5169 GCF_000687285.1 Phaethon lepturus | reverse complement strand
GGGGGCTGGGGCAGGCGGGCTGCAGCTGTCGCAGGGTAGATCAGCTTTAGCGGCCATACAGCTGTAGCTTCAAGCATGAAAATCCATGTTTGCGGGCTCTTACCCCCTCCTCTCCTGCAGTCTCTGAAACAGGCAGGCAGTAGGTAACCAGGGAAATGGGTCGCTCAGTTGCTTCAGGTACTTGGGATTGAAAACACAGCCAGTAAAATAGGTTAAAAGAGAAAAAGAGGAAGGAAGGGGGGAAATTAGACCTGTATGGTGAGGCATTATGAGCACCGTGTCACCTGAAAACTTTATTATTTTACCTCTGACTAAACTTTACCACAATGATATTCGCAGCACAGATACACCCTTGTGTATGAGTGTATGAGCTTGTGTGCCCAGAACCAACCAGGTAAATAAAAATGGAGGCAGTCTAAAAGACCCTGACCGCTGTGCCGTAGCCAGGGATAATTCCTCCAAATGGGAGATTCAGCAGCGATTCATGGAGCTCGCTGTGGCCGTGGCCTTTTCCATGGGTTTTAGGAGGAGTTCAGATACACGGGGGATTGGCGATTGAGCAGATTCCTACGTCCAGGAGACACCGGAATGATGTGGGTACCTCATACAAGACGGACATCAATAAACGCCAAAGGTTCCTCACAGGCCTCGGGTGTTGCAGGAAAAGCAATTTGCTGTATTACCAGCGGAGGTGATGAAGGTTTGGTCCCCCCAGCCCTAAGGAGCCAACAGCCCCCACGACCCTCGCAGCCCCATCCCCAGCGGCTGTGCCGTGCCTTTCCCCGGGGCCCCTCCTCAAGGGCTCCGGTTTCGGCTGGAGCTCTTAGCACTTGCCTCCATCAAAAAGTAATTTTTATTGCAGTATGGTAATTCTGCGTTATAGATATATTACTTTCAATAGAAATCGTATTGAAAAGGTGACATCCTTCAGTGATTAGCTGTGGAACACCCATTACCAGAGCAGAAAGCGTAAAATGCAATGATAAGTTCCTTGAATGAGAGAATCTTGATAAATCTCAATCCTTGCAATTTGGCATAATATTCACATTGTGATTCCACACCTGCCCTTGTACTGTTTTGCTGCTCTTATTTGATTCCTGTGCTGTACATTGATCATTTGGGCACCTGCTTGAAACGGATCTGCTGGCACAGGACCGGGTGGCAGACGTTGCAGCCTCCCGCGCGGACCCGGAGCTCCGGCCTCAGGCCGGGGTTGGCACTCAAAGTCTTCGGTAGCTGCTGGTTCTTGTAAGTGCACCCAGGAATTGCTGGGGCAAGGTAAGCGCCCCAGCTCCCCGACTTTTCAGAACGTTATCCCTCGTCCTGATGCATTGTTTCAATATGACACGAACATTTCTTTACCATGTGAACAATAAGAAGAAAAACAAATTATTGAAATATTGGTGGTCTGCCTCCAAACCCACTCTGAACCCTAGACTACCCTGCTTACACACCCTTGGAGAAATGAAATAGAGCCGTACAAGAAATAGAATATTTCATATGTTTTATCTGACCTACTACTGCCACATTTCTGCCTCAAATTTCCCCAAAATAACGGATATTCAACCTCCTTTTCTAAGGAGACATTTCATATTTTACGTGCTGGAGAATTATGAAGGATGAATGCTCAACGCATATAAAAATTATAATAAAACTATTTCATCATAACAGTATTTTAATCAGTCTATCACATAATGAAAAGGAGGCACTGAGAGCCTCACTGTGCCAAGCGCTGCCGAAAATGGGGTGTTTTATCATCTCCAGCAACTCATGTGAAGCATTTCAATGAGCTGCACGGTCAGCACAGGTTGCTGTGGGCTTCATCCAGCTGAGTGCTGAGCATATAAGACTGACCCTCTGTGCCTGCAACGGGCCTCAGCATCAGAAGAATTAGCACAGACTAAGTGTAAATAAACAGAAACAAGAAAAAATGAAATTAAAACCTCTCCGGCAGGGGAGTCGGCCGGCTGGCATGCAGGTGCTGCCTCCCGTCCCGCGCGGGGAGCGGCAGATGCGGCTCTCCCAGACCGACGTGGTGCCTGGGACACGCTGGCGCTCGGGGTCCCGCTCGGTCCTCGCCCCGCGCTTCCCAGTCCGCTGGCACTCCCCCCGCTATGCTCCCCAACTGGTTCTTCTCACTCCCTCTCTTTTTTGCTTGTCCCTGCTGGTAGCATTTGCGTTTTTCCTCTGGCAATGCCTTTCTGTTCACTTTTCTCCAGAAAGATCAAGGCAGCTGAAGAAGGACAAGTTATTTACCTTGGCAGCCATAAGTTCAAATGAGCTCAGCTTAAAAAACCCCCGTGTCCAGTTCTACAAAATGAGCAGTCTCCATCCTCGCGCCTCCATCTGACAAGTCTTCCTTGCAGATCAGGAGAGTTTTAAGGCGTAGGATCAAAATGCCGTATGCGTACCTGAAACCAGCCTGACTAGTGATGGACACAGTATCTGCAGCCACATCCGGTAATCCTTGATTTTCCAGACAGGTATTTAGATCTCAACAATTTAGAAATTAACTGTGGTTCCATTGGGAAGGGTTACATTTCAAAGAGACGTCACAATTCAAGGGTCACTGTAAGCAGGTACTACCTTGCAAAATTATTGTTAGTTTACATGAGGAAAGTACTGTCTTTTCAAGTATCAAAATGTTGGGTTGAGTATTCTCTTAATGATCATTAGTATTTCTTACTGCGTTTTGTGCAATATTACCTTAGTCATTGGTCTGTGCAAGTGTTGTGCAACTGCCAAATTAAGGACTCTAATAATTGAGATTTATTTCCTGTTGTTCATAGGCTCATAGAATCATAGAACAGTTTGGGTTGGAAGGGGCTTTTAAAGGTCATCTAGTCCAACTCTCCCTGCAATGCGTCTAACTGATCTGTATTTATTTTTCTTTAATTATACCTCAATGTTTAAAAGTTGTGTTCTATCTATCTGCTCTATTCTACTCAATTCTGTTCTATACTGTTTCAAATGTTCACTCTCATAATGATAGGTTATTATGTTATAAAAACTTACACCCTTCTCAGGATAATGAGGCATGTTCTTGTCTTTCAAACTCTCATTGCTATGCACTCTTTTTTCAATCAATAACTTTGATATGTATTTATTTTCATACTTTAATGCCATACGAATGATCTATGCTATTTTTACTTTAAATACCTAGTTTTTAATTAGTATAACGATGTATAACGTCAGTATAAGGATGTGCAGTTTTATACAAACACATGTAGAACTCAAATGCACTGTAATGCACACTGTAATGAAAACGTGTTCTACAAATGGCCTGCTAACAGCAGTGATTTATTTCCTTCAACTTTCATAAGACAGAAATAATTCTCTATTTGAGGGATAATTGACTCAACTGTCCATAAATAGGCGTTCCAAGGACTTTCCAGAAATTGCTTAACTGAATCTTTTCTACACTGCTCTTAAGCGTGGAAAGTCCACTTTCACATCAACCTGCACCCATAATTCAGAGACCTAAGTGACAGGGTGCTGCAGCTATTTATATCACCTGGTGCCAGCAACCATCCGACCTTTTCTCTCAATCCATACCCCAGATACCCTCCCGGAACTGTGCAATCATTTCTCAGTGATGGAATCTGATAAAGCACTTGGCGACACCAGGTTTACCATGGGAAGACACACAGTGACTCTGGGGAAATTTCCTTCCTCAGAGATCTGGCTAGGAAAATTTTGCCATGAAGCATGTAACTGCACCGTGACCTGTGACGTGCTGCGAGTGGAGGTCAGTAGCTGGGCGGTGGTGTGTCCGCTACACGTCTGACCGGCCCGCCGTTGTGTAGATACCCTGTAATGCCCACAGCAGGAACACAGTATATTGCCTAAGATGACATCCCTCCAAACCAAGACAGCTCTGCCGTCCCTGGACGTGGAAAGGAAGGAACGTGCCAGGGGAAGCAGATCTGACCTGCAGAGCAGAACTGCTTCATTTAGCAGCTGCTCCTTGAACTACGTGCGTGCAAAGCAAATAGCCTTCTGTAGGGACACGGAATTGATGCTCTGCAAGGAGGTTCTGCCTAGATGCAAGATGCCTGTGGTGGTCCTATGCCACGGTGAGGATCCTGCCAGGTGAACAGTGCCTCCATTTGCCATGTCTGCTTGTCTACAAGAGGCTCTCAAACTCGGACCCCAGTTGCACACACTGCTGAGGGGCTGGTGTGTCTGCCACAGCATCATCAGCGGGCATCGCACCCACCAGGACACCCAAGAGCTATTGCAGAGCCACCCTGCCCTTAACCAGTCCCGAAACGCCGTACCCAGGACCTTCCCGAGGCGCAGTGCCACCAGCATGCCAGCCAAGAGAGAAACACGCACACCTTTCCCACCTTTTTCTTCCTAGTTCTTTTCCTTTCAGGCTTGTTCGTTCGCAGGTTAGGTACAAGGCTCACCTGTCATTCGTTAATAGCTCACGTACAGGCTCCCTATCGCCCACCACCTGAGACCAGGACAGGGGAAACAGCCAGAGAAGCAGCAGCTCCAGGGAGGTCTGGGTGCCCGTACTGTCCTTCCCACACGCCTCAGGCTTTTATCGCTGGGATTTTCCCAAAAGGTCGGCAAACAGCAATAGGCTGCTGTTGATTTGTGGTAAGATGAACCATTTAGTGCATGTTTAGAGTTGGATGTGGGGCAAGTCAGTAGTTCAGGAGTGGAGGGGTCAGTGATGCAGCTTGACCATTCTCTGGACATCCTCTTTCAGCTTATCAGCTCTTCCCTGCATTTCCACACATGGCACTTCTGCCCTACCCTACCCCATCCCATCCCATCCCGCCCTGCCCTGTTGTCACCAATTTGTTAGTCAAGTATTTATCACAAGCAGAATCAAAGCCTTCATTTTCCATCTGAAATCCTCACGAGCTTCACACCGGTGCTGCG